>NC_073695.1:254482773-254720837 GCF_029784165.1 Wyeomyia smithii | reverse complement strand
AAAAGGTAAAAGGTAAAAGGTAAAAGGTAAAAGGTAAAAGGTAAAAGGTAAAAGGTAAAAGGTAAAAGGTAAAAGGTAAAAGTTAAAAGGTAATAGGTAAAAGGTAAAAGGTAAAAGGTTAAAAGGTAAAAGGTAAAAGGTAAAAGGTAAAAGGTAAAAGGTAAAAGGTAAAAGGTAAAAGGTAAAAGGTAAAAGGTAAAAGGTAAAAGGTAAAAGGTAAGAGGTAAAAGGTAAAAGGTAAAAGGTAAAAGGTAAAAGGTAAAAGGTAAAAGGTAAAAGGTAAAAAGTTAAAGGTAAAAGGTAAAAGGTAATAGGTAAAAGGTAAAAGGTAAAAAGTTAAAGGTAAAAGGTAAAAGGTAAAAGGTAAAAGGTAAAAGGTAAAAGGTAAAAGGTAAAAGGTAAAAGGTTAAAGGTAAAGGTAAAAGGTAAAGGTAAAAGGTAAAAGGTAAAAGGTAAAAGGTAAAAGGTAAAAGGTAAAAGGTAAAAGGTAAAAGGTAAAAGGTAAAAGGTAAAAGGTAAAAGGTAAAAGGTAAAAGGTAAAAGGTAAAAGGTAAAAGGTAAAAGGTAAAAGGTAAAAGGTAAAAGGTAAAAGGTAAAAGGTAAAAGGTAAAAGGTAAAAGGTAAAAGGTAAAAGGTAAAAGGTAAAAGGTAAAAGGTAAAAGGTAAAAGGTAAAAGGTAAAAGGTAAAAGGTAAAAGGTAAAAGGTAAAAGGTAAAAGGTAAAAGGTAAAAGGTAAAAGGTAAAAGGTAAAAGGTAAAAGGTAAAAGGTAAAAGGTAAAAGGTAAAAGGTAAAAGGTAAAAGGTAAAAGGTAAAAGGTAAAAGGTAAAAGGTAAAAGGTAAAAGGTAAAAGGTAAAAGGTAAAAGGTAAAAGGTAAAAGGTAAAAGGTAAAAGGTAAAAGGTAAAAGGTAAAAGGTAAAAGGTAAAAGGTAAAAGGTAAAAGGTAAAAGGTAAAAGGTAAAAGGTAAAAGGTAAAAGGTAAAAGGTAAAAGGTAAAAGGTAAAAGGTAAAAGGTAAAAGGTAAAAGGTAAAAGGTAAAAGGTAAAAGGTAAAGGTAAAAGGTAAAGGTAAAAGGTAAAAGGTAAAGGTAAAAGGTAAAAGGTAAAAGGTAAAAGGTAAAAGGTAAAAGGTAAAAGGTAAAAGGTAAAAGGTAAAAGGTAAAAGGTAAAAGGTAAAAGGTAAAAGGTAAAAGGTAAAAGGTAAAAGGTAAAAGGTAAAAGGTAAAAGGTAAAAGGTAAAAGGTAAAAGGTAAAAGGTAAAAGGTAAAAGGTAAAAGGTAATAGGTAAAAGGTAAAAGGTAAAAGGTAAAAGGTAAAAGGTAAAAGGTAAAAGGTAAAAGGTAAAAGGTAATAGGTAAAAGGTAAAAGGTAAAAGGTAAAAGGTAAAAGGTAAAAGGTAAAAGGTAAAAGGTAAAAGGTAAAAGGTAAAAGGTAAAAGGTAAAAGGTAAAAGGTAAAAGGTAAAAGGTAAAAGGTAAAAGGTTAAAGGTAAAAGGTTAAAGGTAAAAGGTTTAAGGTAAAAGGTAAAAGGTAAAAGGTAAAAGGTAAAAGGTAAAAGGTAAAAGGTAAAAGGTAAAAGGTAAAAGGTAAAAGGTAAAAGGTAAAAGGTAAAAGGTAAAAGGTAAAAGGTAAAAGGTAAAAGGTAAAAGGTAAAAGGTTAAAAGTAAAAGGTCAAAGGTAAAAGGTAAAAGGTAAAAGGTAAAAGGTAAAAGAAGTAAAAAGTAAGAAGTAAGAAGTAAGAAGTAAGAAGTAAGAAGTAAAAAGTAAGAAGTAAGAAGTAAGAAGTAAGAAGTAAGAAGTAAGAAGTAAAAAGTAAGAAGTAAGAAGTAAGAAGTAAGAAGTAAGAAGTAAGAAGTAAGAAGTAAGAAGTAAGAAGTAAGAAGTAAGAAGTAAGAAGTAAGAAGTAAGAAGTAAGAAGTAAGAAGTAAGAAGTAAGAAGTAAGAAGTAAGAAGTAAGAAGTAAGAAGTAAGAAGTAAGAAGTAAGAAGTAAGAAGTAAGAAGTAAGAAGTAAGAAGTAAGAAGTAAGAAGTAAGAAGTAAGAAGTAAGAAGTAAGAAATGAGAAATAAGAAGTAAGAAGTAAGAAGTAAGAAGTGAGAAGTAAGAAGTAAGAAGTAAGAAGTAAGAAGTAAGAAGTAAGAAGTAAGAAGTAAGAAGTAAGAAGTAAGAAGTAAGAAGTAAGAAGTAAGAAGTAAGAAGTAAGAAGTAAGAAGTAAGAAGTAAGAAGTAAGAAGTAAGAAGTAAGAAGTAAGAAGTAAGAAATGAGAAATAAGAAGTAAGAAGTAAGAAGTAAGAAGTGAGAAGTAAGAAGTAAGAAATAAGAAGCAAGAAGTGAGAAGTAAAAAGTAACAAGTAACAAGTAAGAAGCAGTAAGAAATTAGAAGTGAAAATGTGAGAAGTAAACAGCAAACAGCAAGAAACAGTAAGAACTAAGAAATGAAAAGTAAGAAACAAAAAGTTAGTTTTAAAAAGTAGAAAGTAGAGAAGAGCATTTCTCTCATTGATTATATTCTTTTTATAGAGTAAAAATAGCCAAGCTTGCCATGAATATTATGTGATTATTTTCTGGCATTTCGAAACTAATTTATTTACTCTGCTAATCTTGTAGTTCCAAAACACAACTGTTTATTGATTTTGTCAAAAATTAGTGTGTTATTCCTTATTATTAAATTCGGAGTCTTCAGTTCTTAATTAAGTTCTTCTATTTGGAACATGATTGTGCTCTGTATTGATTTACATGCCCCATAAATCATTGTTTCATGTACTGTGTGAATTGTGAAAATCAATAAGCTTTAATTCCAATAATTTTTGGTTGAATTAGTGCTCCATTACGATACATTTTTGCTACGTCTGTCAAATTATTTCCATGAAATCTACAGTCTATCTACAGTGCACCGCTTTTAACAACAGCTTCCGATGAAAAATGTAATCCCTCCGAAGTGCAACGCTTCATCCCGCTTCCACTTCCACTTGAACAATCAATCGTTCAGGTAACAATTTACATCGGATTTCCACGAATTGAAGTAGCAAAACCAACAAACATGATACTTTCACTGCAGAAGTACGGGCGAAATGAAATGTGCATTTATTTACATATTATGTTCATCCCAATCGATCAATTCATCGTGTAAATATCACAACATACACCGAAATACCCCACAAGAGGGCTTGTAAATGAGATTATCTACTCCTGCTTAAATCAGCCACTCCACACCTTGTTCAGCATGTCGTTAGCTGGCAGGCTATTTTGTACACGATTGTCAGCGCGGGCTGTTAATGGTGCTCAAATACTGATACCCCGAGAGCTGATAATGGGAGCGGCGATTATTGAATCACAAGTTTAGTAGCTATCCGTCTCCCCCCGAAATTGGTCCATTTTCAATTGACATACTCGACAGCACATTAATGCACAATAATGTGCCTTGTCTGGCCAGTGTCGCCAATGCTAGCCATCAGAATGTACCACTTAAAATCAGTGTGGCATTAGTGTGGGGCAGCGCATACAGTCACCCTGATGATCATCGATTGACAGCAAGCAATTTATGTTCTGCGGATTGTCCCAGCCCTGCACTGTGGGCACCGCGATGGCTGTCGTCTGTTGACAATCCGAATCGGGTTTGGAAATTTCTAATGAGCAATAAATTGACTGTCAATAGTGGAAGGTAATTTGCAACTGGGCGCAATTTGGTAGAGAAGTGTGGAGGATGAATTGAAATCTGCATTTCAGTCTCCCCGTTGATCTGATTTGATGATTGCCGGTGACGTGACGCGGTGATCCTGTGGTCATGTATCTGGGCCTGTGTGTACGTGGGAAAGTTGGTGGGATCCATTGTTTGCTCGCGTGAGCATTGGCACAGGATTGCTCAATGTGTCATGTGGTAAGTGATTCTCGACGGTGGATTTGCTAGAGAGGCAGATAATTGACGTTAATGTAGGCTGGATATTTGTCCTCGCAAATGGCGTGCAGTCTGTTGCCTTTACGAGTTGTGCTAATGCTTAGTCAAGTTTACTTCGGAATATGTCAGTGTAATGGCAAAGTTCATCGTTGTACATTATGGAGCATTGGGATCATCAACGCTGTATTTTGAAGACGGCGGTTGAAGATGCTGGTATAATTTGAAGATGATGGATTACACATGCTGACAAACAACAGTTAATAATTTATAGCTTTGTTCATCTGTGCTTATCTTAGCGTTAATTAGTAGTTCTGCTTGCTAACCTTAAATGCAAACAAATTTTTCAAACAGGACCATATAGGGTAGGGAACATATTCTAAGCAGCTTTAGGAACCGCCTGTGTATTCAGACGAAATACTCAAAACGTTTTGGGTGAAACTCAAACAGTAGAATATCAATCTGTTCGTTATCGTTTTCTCTGTCAGAACTTGTTTTCAGATTGTAAAACTAAGTTAGCAAACTTTAACAATCTTCAATCAAAGTTACCAATCGAGGGACACTATTCCAATCACCCCGAGCCTATTTTAACCCGTAAAGACCCGGGACGGAACTTTTTTTTAGAAAATGGTCGTTCTCAGCGATGCTGCGGCCGATTTGAGTAAACTCGGAATATTATTCAAGGGGAATAGTTGCTCTAAGTTTTAGTAAGGGTGCCACCCCTCTGAACCCCTCCCAGTTTATGTGAGACCCAAATATGTCTGTGCCTTTTTTTTATTTTTTCCTACTGATTGAACAAACGCATGGATTTATCATACGTATCAAATGTCCTTTGCATCAAATCATGTCGAGTAGATGAAATACGATTAACAAAAGTAAATTTTTAAGTTACCAAATTATTTCAGAGCAAAATCACATAACTACGTATTTTCATAGAAAGTCAAAAAAGATTTTCTACTGAGGGAGATTGTAGCTGTGTCCTTCAAGTTTTCTACTCTACATTTTTAGAATTAGGTCTTCTAAGTCCAAATATGTTAAAAGATTCATTCTAGCATATACAGATTTTGAGAAAAACAAGTTTGAATTCACTAAAGTACGAATTTTCATGGAAATTCGATTTTCTCAGTCTCTCACAGTAGGTTTCTATTTTGTTTTTCCATTTTTCAACTTTACATTTTTAGAAAAAGGTCTCCTGAATTCGAATATGGCGAAAGATTTATTCTAGCATGAACAGATTTTGAGAAAAACAAGTTTGAATTCACTAAAGTACGAATTTTCATGGAAATTCGATTTTCTCAGTTTCTCACAGTAGGTTTCTATTTTGTTTTTCCATTTTTCAACTTTACATTTTTAGAAAAAGGTCTCCTGAATTCGAATATGGCGAAAGATTTATTCTAGCATGAACAGATTTTGAGAAAAACAAGTTTGAATTCACTAAAGTACGAATTTTCATGGAAATTCGATTTTCTCAGTCTCTCACAGTAGGTTTCTATTTTGTTTTTCCATTTTTCAACTTTACATTTTTAGAAAAAGGTCTCCTGAATTCAAATATGGCGAAAGATTTATTCTAGCATGAACAGATTTTGAGAAAAACAAGTTTGAATTCACTAAAGTACGAATTTTCATGGAAATTCGATTTTCTCAGTTTCTCACAGTAGGTTTCTATTTTGTTTTTCCATTTTTCAACTTTACATTTTTAGAAAAAGGTCTCCTGAATTCGAATATGGCGAAAGATTTATTCTAGCATGAACAGATTTTGAGAAAAACAAGTTTGAATTCACTAAAGTACGAATTTTCATGGAAATTCGATTTTCTCAGTCTCTCACAGTAGGTTTCTATTTTGTTTTTCCATTTTTCAACTTTACATTTTTAGAAAAAGGTCTCCTGAATTCAAATATGGCGAAAGATTTATTCTAGCATGAACAGATTTTGAGAAAAACAAGTTTGAATTCACCAAAGTACGAATTTTCATGGAAATTTGATTTTCTCAGTCTCTCACAGTAGATTTTTGTTTTATTTTTCCATTTTTTAACTTTGCATTTTTATAAAAGGTCTCCTGAATCCAAATATGGCGAAAGATTTATTCTAGCATGAACTGATTTTGAGAAAAACGAGTTTGAACTCACTAAGGTACTAAGGTACTGACTAAGGTACACTAAGGTACACACTAACACAAACGTTTTGCGGTGCCAGTGCTCACATCGATTTTTTTTATCTTCGTTGGTTTGGTTAGTTATTCGTAGTTCCGACCGTAGTCTCCGTATAAATTGTCCAAGAAAACAAAAAAAAAACTCTATCGTCCGCTTTATTTACTCTAAAGACTAATCACAAGCCACGTGACTCTTTTTTTTTGTTTTAAAACTTGAAAGGCTTTAATTTTTTTTTTCAGTTCGTATATTTCTAAACCAACCCGAGATTCCGTATGGTTTATAAATATACGAATTCTGCTCTATGCTATGAACCAAAACTTTGATACCGAGTTGCTGGTATCTAGTTAGATACAGATATAATTACTTGTCTAAGACGTACATACTTTGATAGTTTTAACCATGTTTCACTCAAAAGCTGTTCATGCTAGAATAAATCTTTCGCCATATTTGAATTCAGGAGACCTTTTTCTAAAAATGTAAAGTTGAAAAATGGAAAAACAAAATAGAAACCTACTGTGAGAGACTGAGAAAATCGAATTTCCATGAAAATTCGTACTTTAGTGAATTCAAACTTGTTTTTCTCAAAATCTATTCATGCTAGAATAAATCTTTCGCCATATTTGAATTCAGGAGACCTTTTCCTAAAAATGTAAAGTTGAAAAATGGATAAACAAAATAGAAACCTACTGTGAGAGACTGAGAAAATCGAATTTCCATGAAAATTCGTACTTTAGTGAATTCAAACTTGTTTTTCTCAAAATCTGTTCATGCTAGAATAAATCTTTTGCCATATTTGAATTCAGGAGACCTTTGTCTAAAAATGTCAAGTTGAAAAATGGAAAAACAAAATAGAAACTTACTGTGAGAGACTGAGAAAATCGAATTTCCATGAAAATTCGTACTTTAGTGAATTCAAACTTGTTTTTCTCAAAATCTGTATATGCTAGAATGAATCTTTTAACATATTTGGACTTAGAAGACCTAATTCTAAAAATGTAGAGTAGAAAACTTGAAGGACACAGCTACAATCTCCCTCAGTAGAACATCTTTTTTGACTTTCTATGAAAATACGTAGTTATGTGATTTTGCACTGAAATAATTTGGTAACTTCAAAATTTACTTTTGTTAATCGTATTTCATCTACTTGACATGATTTGATGCAAAGGACATTTGATATGTATGATAAATCCATGCGTTTGTTCAATCAGTAGGAAAAAATAAAAAAAGGCACAGACATATTTGGGTCTCACATAAACTGGGAGGGGTTCAGAGGGGTGGCACCCTTACTAAAACTTAGAGCAACTATTCCCCTTGAATAATATTCCGAGTTTACTCAAATCGGCCGCAGCATCGCTGAGAACGACCATTTTCTAAAAAAAAGTTCCGTCCCGGGTCTTTACGGGTTAAGCAGTTTCCATATGTTTTGCAGGCGTTTTTTTTCAGCACCCGAAGTGGCTCCTGAATGGCTGCAATATAGGTCGATTTGTTTCAATTGCAATTGTTCACAGATTTCTTTGTGATTAACGGTATTTCTCATATTCGTAAGACAGCTAGACAATCAAAGTTTTCGTTTCCATCATTGAAATTGTCGATATTGGTCAAAATGCAGGAGTTTGAGGCCTGTTTTCTTCGACTGATTAAAATAGGCGCTGCTGCTTAAGCCGTTCCCTACTCTATACAACTTTTTATTAAAGTGGTACGAAATATGAACTCAACATATTATTTTCGAGGAATTCAAATATAGTTCTCCTGTCTTAGTTTTTGAGTTTAGTTTTATAGGCCAATAAGGTTATAAGTAATGCTATACGTTGACATTTGACTTCGGAAGTTATCAGGGCTTTTTCGATAGTATATGTTATCTGTTTTAACGCTCGTTTGGATAGTTGGTCGTTCGTTTGATTTCGATTGGTTGAGGCTCACTAGCTCATTTCACTATTTACCACTTACAAATGAAAAAGTATCAAATTGTTGCCGTAAATGATTGCAAAATTATTAAAAAAGTATTACCATACGAGTCTACATTGCTTAGTTCCAAAATAACCATTACCTCATCGATGGACGGTTCTTCTCAAACCTCACCAGGGCTCACCAACGAAACGGAGGAAAGTCAAAAGTTTGTCCCATTCCCAGTCACCGTAGGAGTTCCGTCAGGCTTCATCCTGGGGCCGATGTTGTGGAATGTCATGTATGACAGAGTGTTGAAACTGAAGTTCACTTTTAGAGTTGTAGAAATCTTAAGTCTACGGCAAGTCGAGCTGATGGCCGTGCACTGTGTACACAAGGTCTAAGACTGGATGCATTCCAGGAAACCGGAGTTTGCGCATCATAAGACGGTTGTAAACAACTGCAAAACAGTATAACTGGAAAGTACCTACGGGCTCTAGTGGGTATGAGTTGCGAGTGTGTATCGTACAGTGTCATACGAGCCATATCAGCAGGAGTTTACTAACAACTTCGGTGTACCTCAGGGCGACAACCACTGATCAACTCTGTTTATTTTTGACGTAGAACTACGTTTTTCTTTAGCCTACCACATAGGGATGTAAATAGGAAAACTATTAACGAAAAAGGGACGAAATATGTCCCTTTTTAAATGCTTATAAATCAACCGATTTCCTTCATTTTTGCAGCAATTGTTTGGAAAATTATACACGCATCCACCCAAATGTAGAAAATTGTTGATTGATTATGCAAACTATTGTACTATTGATAATTGTCAAGCCTTGTTTAAACGAAAATTACGTCATCTGATTGGTCGTTATATGATTGCTTCCCAAGCACGGTCGACAGAATCATATACCTTGCAATTGAAAACATGCTATTTGGCCTATTTAAGAGCCTGTTTCAGCCGAAGTCGCTCATAATAGTTCTGGACAGCGACAAGTTGCCAACAGCAGTCGTCCTTCCTTAGCAGCAGCACTAGCCCTGTGGTTGGTCACCACGTCTCAGGAGCAGCGCGGTTCTTCTCAGCGTGTGTCGCCAGACTGCCATTATTCCCCCGTGTTAGGGAAGCATGAAGATCGTCATTAGGGATGGGAAATATCGACTAAAACGGCTATCGATAATTATCGATAAATTCTCTTATACCATCGATAACTATCGATAGTTATCGATAGATTGACAGCTAGAACCAGATGAAGAAAAACAACAAAGTGTTGCTCCTGTTGTGGACAGGAACAATATTTAAAAGTTTATTCGCACACATCATTCGCACTTAAGCGAAATCTCGTCGTTGTCCGTAAACAATTTTGAAGAGGATTTCATGTGAGAGCGAACAATCATCGAGTTCTTTTTAAACAAAGGCACGGCCAATATACTATTTCAGTTCTGGCATCATTGTGGAGTATAAATGTCAATGCGAGGAAAATATCAATAACTATCAATAACGCGGAAAGCTCAACGATTCTATCGATGGCCGGCAACTATCGATACTATCGATAATTATCGATAGGTTTTCCATCCCTAATCGTCATCACCAAATCCAATTTTGAACAGCAAAATGCCTTTTTTCAAGGCAAATAAACTGCCCATGATCGCCAATTTGTAACATTTGTAAAATTGGTTGTTCGAGCAAATAACACTTTTAAATTTGGCCCTTAAATGCTTTGTTCCCAATATAATCTTGCGGATAAGCAGTTCAACTAAACTTAGTATCATAAAGAAAGCTGTACTTTACACTACGCATACATTGAACATTACCTTTGAAGTCAAATTGGCTGAAATTTTTGCAATGATACTTTTATGCCGTCACTTTCAAGCTACTTTTGGTATATATCACAGTGGAAATGAAGTTTTTCTAGTATTCAACGAGCATGAGCTGAACATCAGAAACGGATCATCGGTGGTTGGTTACCGGACTAGAATAACTTCCGAGTTTCAAAGGATGCAGATGTGAATTGGGATGGAAACTTTTTTGACAAAAAAAGTTGAAAAAGATAAGTAGTGTGACAATTATGCGGTTATTCACACTATGTGACAAAACAACTTGGTATTTTTTACAACTTTTTTCAAACAAACATAAGCAAATTTTTTCAGATGTAAAAAGTACATACTATTTTAAGCATTTCCCAAAAAAAGGACGAAATCCATAAAATGTCGAATGTTACAATTATGCGATTATGGGCAGTAAACAAGTCGTTGAAAGTTAATAATTTTTGACAACGTAAGCAAGCATTCTGTGCGGATTCTAGCAGTTACATCTGTCGCGGCCGTCTAATTTACAGAAGGTGAATTCCACAGTGCATGTTGTCCGTGTATATTAACTCCCCCACTGTTGGGGCAGCACAAAGGTTGCGATCAAATGCCTTTTTGGCGTAGAGCTATGTTTTACTTTAGCATACCACACAGGGATGCAAACTGAAAACCTGGGACGAAATTTGTCCCTTTTCAAAAGCTTAGAGGTCGGTTGGTTTTCAACCGATTTTCTTCATTCTTGCAGCAATCGATTGGAAAATTATACACGCATCTGCCCAAATGCAAAAAAATGTTGTTTGAATCTACGAACTATTGCACTATTGAAAATTGTCAAGCCTTATGGAAATGAAAATAACGTCCTCTGATTGGTCGCTTGCTTGCTGTGTGTGTATGATATGGTATAAAAAATCTTGAGAAATAAAAAAAATGGACATTGATTATTTTCACTTAATTCGAACATGTCCCAAACAAGCCGGAAGTGACATAAATGGTCACAAATATGCCAGAAGGGATGGTAAAAAGAAAATTTCGGAGTAAAAATTAAAAATGAACACCAAAAAAATAAACTTCCGGATAATCGAGTCTAAAATTCCGGATAATCGCATTCCGGATAATCGAGTTTCCGGATAATCGAGTCTTCGGATAATCGAGTCCGACCTGAAGTTATTTTGATTATTCTTGATTACAATTGATTTCTTTTGTGTTTAGAAATGACTTTCCTTCTAATTGTATTACTGTTTATAACAAGACTTGTTATGTGTTGGAGCTATGGCTATGTGTGCATCAGCTGGCCGGTTTTACGGTATTCTAGCTATATGCTCAACCCACTGAAGCCTGCCGTATTTTATCCGCTTGACTATATCCACCGATTTGTATGCCTGCTACACTTTGTGATTCATGCGTCTGCCAAAAGCACCATTTTTCCGTTTGTCGCCAAGGATTGAACGCAAGATCTCAGAAAAACTCTAAACACTCGCCGATCAACCGATCAGCCTTAGAGGGCCGTTGGGAAGATCAGTGTTTATAGATTCAGGATTGCAGGCTCAGTTTCTTGTTTTAGGATAACCTAAAACTTTGTCAAAGACACCTTGCGTCTATCTTAATCTAATTAGGAAGTAGATTTTCTAACTCACTCGTTGGTGGATTGATCATCCTACTTTCTACATTAAAAAATGCATTTTTTGAATATTGTGAAACTTGTTCAAACATATGCTATGGCTAAAGTTAACATTTGAATTACTATTTGTATAATCGCATGAAAACGGCATAATAAAACACTAGTTATTTTTGTAAAAATGCTTGGTTTTCCATCAAATGTAAAAATGCCGGTATCTCAGCTCTCCGGTAAGATATCAGGGATCTTATTTCATGCAAAATTTCGTCATGAATTCCGCTTTGCGGTTAAAGTTTCAGTTCTTGACAGAAATTTTTTTATGTATTTATGTGGGTTTCTCTAAAAATTATGAAAAAAAATCTATTTTTTGCATTGTTGATTGGACTCTGTGAGTCAAATAACTGATGCAATGCTGTAGAGAGGAAGATCGCTCTTTCAGTTAAAGGCGGAAGAAGTCTTCCCCGATAAGGATCTTGGTATTATGACTTTAGCACCTACTTTACGTCTTCTACAGTAAATCAAATCCATCTAACGTCACGCTTCATCTGTTTGAAATGAAGTCTCCGCAATTGGATTGAGTAGAGTCCTTACACCACGGACTCCGGGACAGCCGTTGTTGTACGCCGTCCATAACACAGACACATGAATGACCCGCATAATCGCAAATTGTCAAAAATTATGAAAAGTTACTATACTAAAAATAAAATAACTAACTCTCATATGCTTAGAGATAGAAGAATAGTTTATTCAGCAAAGTTGTGGAAGACTCAAAAATATAAAACTTTGTTGAACAAATGAAAACTCTATCTTTTTTGTTACAAAGTTATAAAGTATATAATATGGAACTTACTCAAAAGTTAGTTTTGCCTTTCTCCTCCTAGAAAGGTATAGCAATAACTGAAAAACCCAAAGGTATAAAAGTGCTCCAAAGGGTCGAATCTCGTATATCAATCGATTTAGTTCGACGAGCTGAGCATTTTCTTTATGTGTGTGAATGTATGTAGCGCTCTCCCAATTTCACTCGATTTTCTCAGAGATGGCTGGACCGATTTCCATGGAATTAATTGCAAATGAAAGGTCTAGTTGTCCCATAAGACCCTATTGAATTTTATTGTAATCGGATTCTTAGTTTCGAGGTTATGTATCAAAATGTGAAAATCACAAAACTTCAATTTCTCTGAACCATCCAACCGATTTGAACAAAATTGGTATCTGTTCCTTATTGGGCGTACCTTGACACTTCGATAGTCTCACTGGAGGCCACTAGCCTAAGTCTTCAGATTACCGACAGAGCACTAAACTCGCAACGGTCTTCGGACACATCCGTAGTAAGATGTATGTATATCACAATTCGGCACAGAAAATCGCTTTATTTGTAACTTAAGGACTTCTCTTTATTAATTATTCTCGACTCTTTAGCGCGGTTCAGTAATATTGCTTAACGATCGAATAAAAACTGACTCTGGTACAAGTGGGGTACGGCAATATATGCCACTAGTGGTGAATTCAGCACCCGATCTCACACGATCGAATGTTGATTGCTATCCTTATTTGACCTAATCTGTTAAGCGCGATAGCACGATAAGAGTAAATTATAGCGAGAGAGAAATATTGTGGATCACGTTTGAGTTGCCAGTAAATCTTACCCATCGAATCTTAAACAGTATCAATCGAACGATCTTGCTTTCTGAACCATTTGTAGAATATAATGATTGGACATATAGTACAACAGTTATGCAACGAAAAGTGTTTCAAGAACTGTTTAAACTTACTCATTTTTCTCAGAGATGGCTGGACCGATTTTCACAAAATTAGTGTCAAAATTAGAAGGTCTTGTTGCTCCATAAGACTCTATTAAATTTTATTGATATTGGACTTTAACTTTGTACGTTATGTGTAATAATGGGAAATCTGGCTATGACAAGAAACATGTTTCTAAGACTGCTCGAACTCACCCACTTTTTACAGAGATGGATGGACCGATTTTCACAAAATAAGTTGCGATAGAAAGGTCTAGTTGCCTGGTAAGATCTTATTGAATTTTATTATAATCGGGCTGTAACTTTGTCTGTTATGCATCAAAATGTAAAAGTTATGAAACTCCATTATCTCAGAAACTACACAACTGATTTGAACAAAATAGGTATCAAATGAACGGACTACCTTCAAAACCAATTTAATTTCATGATGATTGAACATGTAGTTCGAAGGTTATGAAAAGAAGCCTGTTCAGAAAGATTTTTTAAATTCACTCGTTTTGCCAAAGATGGCATGACTGCTTTCCACAATCTTAGCTTTTAATTGAAGGTTTAGTTGCTTCATTGGTACCCATTTTATTTGATCATAACACTGGTTGACAAAATCGGAAAAATGCTGCTCTTAAGCTCACAGCACGAGCCACCACGGCTCTCGTCTGATTGGTAAGGTAAAGCTCATACTAGTTGCCCTAGAAAGAAACAAACAGGCAAAGCTATAATTTTTCATTTTTTTTAGTTTTACCTTCGGGGCCACGCTTGTGTTGACCAATGTAATCAGACTTTCATTTTACCCATTATGTGTTAAATTGTAAAGTATTGAAAGTCTATTCTCTTAAAGATTTTTTTTTATTACTTTATTAAGGTGGCTTTCAGCCACAGGCTGGTTCGCCACCACTTTTAAAGATTACACAACTTATACAAAGAAAACAGGTGTCAAACCACAGGTTATTCCTTAAACTTACAAAGAATCAAAACCCAAAGGCAGTTTAAAACTAGCTGCTTTGATCAAAGTTCGAAATTGTGAGTCATTAGGATAGAGAAACTATTTATTTAGTACAAATATTACGTCAAATTTCAAATACTATGCTCCAATTATTCCTTCAAATACAACATCAATATTCTAAAATCCAAAGGTTGGATATTTGACAATTGATGGATGTTTTCTAGAAACCGGATGTCGCAAATTCGGATTTCAAAATGAAGTATGGAGTTGATTCCTGGCCTCTGAGCATCACCCCGGGTACCGTGCTGGATCGAAATCCGTACACCTAAGCACATGATAATCTTCGACGGTCAATATAAAATCAAGAAATCACATATTGTTTTAAACTGACATGTTTACTTATTGGTCTACTTAAATTTTATCACTATTTTCAAGCAAAATGATTAAAATCACTCCGAAACTCGAAAAAATCAAGTTTAAATAGAACATGTTTTGAATCGAAATCTGCACACACGCGATATAGACTGGATCACAGTCCATACAGCAATGAATCAGAATCCGTATAGATATAGAAGTACAAAAATATACATCTTTTATTTATAATTTATTTAAATTGCCGAATAAATATATTTTGAGGATCAATTGGTTCATAAAGTTTCACACAGTTTTCTAATTTTTTATATCAGCTGAAATAGTGCAATTTTCGTAGCGTTTCGTTGCGGCACCCCTTGTCGTAGTAACCGGAACGCCGGATCCTCTCGAAGCTTCCCAATACGACATTCCCTTGCGCACCTCAGTCACAGCTCCTTCGAAATTGTTTGCCGTATATTTATACTTGCTTTCGTCCATTATATGCTGAAAACAAGAAGAAAGTTCAACAATATATGCATGGTACACACGCTGTACGGATTTCGATTCAAGCAATTAACAAGGATCAAAATCCGTACGGCACAATTTTTTTTTGAATAAATACAATTTACTTTATTTACCAGACAATATACAGCTCGAAAATGACAAAGACTTACCTTTTCCATCAATTTCAAAAAGATTCACAGAGTAAAACACTTATATCCCACTTAAAAAACGTTTTTATCTGAAGAACGTTTCCTAAGTAAATTCTCTAACGATACAACGCAATGTCAACTGAAACCGATACACTATTGATTTTTCATTTTTAATATTTTTATTCCATGGCCTACTAGCGCATAGTTTAATTTAACAGAAGGCCAACAGCTCAACGGACTAATGGTCAAAACAATGCAAAATATTCTAAGATTTTATTGATTCAACTAAGATTCTCTCAAGACTTTATAAAATTTCTTGTTTTGACAATCATAGAAAAAGTTATAGACAAAAAACTGATTTTAAAGGGAGGCGTTCGACAAAAAACTTTATTTTTTAGTGTCCAAAAACGCCAAATATAAGGTCTTGTTCTATGAAACAATTTTGCTGAAGACATTGAGTACATTAAATCAATTTTTCAGAGTCAAATCTAGAACGATCACGATTTTTCGAGTTAAGACCTCTGTGCACTGTGGGATTTTCAAATAAATCTTTCCACCAATTGTTTATGTCTTGAAATAGAACCCTTAGAATGTGTATAAATTATTTTGGAAGTTATTTCATAAAATGGTGGTTGGAAAACGTGCTTCACAATAAGTATTTCGTCGTTTTTATATCACTTTTTTGTACTTCATGACCTTCAAATGGTCATTACTCAAAAACGTACCGTACGATGATTATGAAATTCTAACCAGAGATTCTGGACGTCATAACGAATTGAATGGTGAACGCAGATTCTTTGGTGCATTTTTGTTTATAATAACGGTGTGTGGGAGCACCGTAAATGTTTTTATTTGTCTTACTGGCGCAGGTAGGCGAAATTTTCGATCGATGCTTCGATATCATTCGATATGATTAGAAAATATGATTTTGGCCCTGTCTTTGCCTTGGTGAGCCGAACACGTTGAGCTGCTTACGAACAAAGTATCAGAATATTTATATTATATGAAATGATACCAGGTATATTTTTAATGTTCTCTCTTAAATAAGACTAAATCGTCTCGATTTGGTGTTGCCTCTTAGTGATCTATCCTACTCTATGGTTCGTTAAAAAACATTCTAGTCGTATCGTTTTTGAATATCATGTGGGTAATAATTTAAAACACAATTCTCAAGCAACTGCGTGTTACAAGCGTTACCAAGCTAATCCTAGACACAAACCAGGTTGATGTTGCGTGCCTTTCTCGAAATGAATCGTGTTGCAGCCGTGTCGAAGGGGAAAAGTTCATTTGGTCGGAAATGCGCAACAGTATCACCATCGAATGGAGTGGAAAAACTAAATAATTTTATCCTCGCAGGACGTGGATGACAGCGTAGACAGCGTGTACTGCAACATTGTATGCACATGTTGCTGGCTCAATGTAGCGTTACAACTAACAGCACTAGCATTAGGTCGAGTTGCAGTGTTTTATTGATGAAATACTCGTTTTCTAATTTAATAATGTTAACCCAATAAATAAAAGTCTGTGTTCGAACATAAAACGACTGCCTTCTTTTCTCTCGGTTACCTTTGGCTCTGACCGTCAGATTCATAAAACTAAGTGCAATTTGCTGTAGACATTGGATGTTGGATGCAACCAATCTTATCGAAAATTGAAAGGTGGAAAAACCCACTTTTTCTAACAGCCCCATTTTGTTTGTCTTATGTTTTCAGTAAGTGCTTGTAAGATCAGCTACGCAACTCAATTTTGAAACACAATAATACAGTTACAGTAATTGATACTGACGCATCATGATAGATAACTAATTGGAGCACCAAGGATGTCAAACTGGATAGGAATTTCCAATCCGAAGCGAAATAATTACATCGAATCAATCAATTTCAATTTCTCAAACCCATCAATTCCTAGATTGCACAACCAATGCATATCGGTCACTGGATGACACCGGCATTTACCGCAGTCGATTCGAATGATGATTTAGGCAGGCCACCTAGCGCACGTGTCATCATTATTATAGCAAAGCCACAGCCGGCTTTTATTGAAAACCAATATCGCACTGTCATCATTTTTGCATTGACATGCATGCGGGATAACAATGTTCCAGCGTAACTACGTACCTAGGTTTCAGTGTTTTTTTTTTTTCATTGATGTAGAACACATGAAGGTTTCGGTGTTGGACATAATCCGAGCGTTGGAAATATGAGAATCTGCGTGGCTATGCGAAAATTAATAACTTTTCACACGTTTCCGTGCTCTGGGGGAGGAGGATCGGATGAAAGATTTTTGAATCGACCGTTTTACACCGACCCCTTCCCTGCTTTGCCCTAACAAATAGTGCATATTGTTCTTCGCAGCTCTGGAAGCCTTCATAATCATTTCCTCTAACAGCAGCGGGGAAATGTGCTTTCTAGTGATTGACGGCATAAATGGCTAAATAAGTTCAAAATCACGTACGTTTCGGAAACATTAGAAAGCAACTGCCGATAGGCATCGTCAATTCGGTGGGGGTTTCTAGTATATTACTGGGTTGTGGTGTGGGTAAACCAACAGAATTGAGAAATTTTTATAACTTTCAATACTATAATTTTCAGTGAACTGTTTAAGTTAAATTTAAGTTAAACATGTAAGACACATTTGTTTATTTATGTCGGAAGTAACCCTGCTGCTAGGTTACCATTTAAGCGTGGTTTACAAATCTTCCTACATATAAAATTCAGTCCTCCGCCCACATCCAAGCTCCAAACTCAGTTTCACTCGCATTCGGGTAGACGACGATGACGACTGCAGGAGGCAAAACGTGCCACAAAAGTAAAGTTATGCAATTAGCTAAATGAAAACCCCAATTTTCTCGTCTCCTGGTACAAGCTGAACCCCTCAGCTTCAGTCTCTCTGTCAGTACATTTGTGTGTGAGAAAGGGAGTGTGTGTATTTGTGTGCGGTACCGTTGAAAAGCTTCTGCTAATTTATAGTTATGATGTTGCAACACAATTTTCATGACAAAAGAGACGAAACTTTATTTGCCCTGCTGAACAAGGTTCTGGAATATACTTTGCAGCAGCAGTCGGTAAGACGAATGATTCGTCCGTGCGTTGAGGAGCTTGCACATACAAAGATTATCTCGATTCCGGAAAACTAGTGCTAACGATGAAAGTTAAAATTTTACAGCTTACTGTTTTCGTTCTCCTGGTCCGATTGCTCTTTACGGGGCCCACTGGAGTCTACCACTCCGACGATGCTCTGCTTTACGATCCTGCTAGTGGAGATGGCAGCAAGAAAATTTAGATTTCTCGGTAGAGTCTTTTTATATCCCTTCACCCCCAGCTTATCTTTTGCTCCCTGCCTTAAAAATCGTACTATATTTGTTAATCCGAGTACGAAACCAGCGGAACGTAGCCTAGTTTTTGTGCTGCTGCTGATAATTTAAATTTCATTTTCACCTGCTCGGCTTTTGTGGAGGCACCGTCCTTCACCACAACAATCTGGTCCAGCTGGTATCAAAAAGAAATCGCAGAATTCTAATTAAAATGATTTATTTTGCTGCTTGCGGCTTGGTTTGGTTAAACAGTTGGAGATTTTCGCATGGTTTTCTGCTTTCTTCGAAACTCGCGAGCTCTAAGAAAGTTGATTTTGTGACTATGCAGTCTAGCTGAAAAAGTTCCATTCTAGGGCAAATTCAAGTTATGCAAATTTCATTGGATAATTGGCACGACCGGGCTAATGCTAATGAGATGACGCAAGGATCGCTGCAAAAATAACCGAAACAAAGACTGTTTACGATTGCAGTGGAATAACAACGAATTTTGCTATCATTTCGAGATTAATTTTCATTTGCTTTTATGAACCTGATTATCATATGAACCGCTGAAATTTTCTCAGTCCTACCTTGTCCTGGTGCCGCTTCTATCGATCAATTCCCAAATGTCACACTTGTTTCGCCCTAAGTACCTTTCTCCGGTTTAAAAGCATCCCAATCGGAATTATCGCCATTGTTAGCGCCCCCCTCCGGATTTGCCATCATTACGGACCAACTCGGAAAGAACTCCGTACACAATCGAACATTGAATTGAACTGCCGTCTACCGTACAAATATTATTGTACACAATTTTATTCCCGCTTAATGTGATTAAATTCAAATGCAATCAAACACAAACTTTGCCGGCGGTATTCCATTTTCCCCCCTGTTGCCAGACAAGGACAGAGTGCTGTGGCGGCAGGTTGTGACTTTTATTTTCCTTCGTTCTGCTCTCGATCTCGGGGTCGCCACTGGACGAAGCCGGCATCATCTTCATCGAGTTCGGTAGCGTGGACGTGGAAACGGAAACGGATTGTTGTTTTCTTTTTGTTCGCCGCTGAATGTTGTCAAGACGCTGCTGCTCTACCAGCGGAGCAGAAATCGCTCGTCCCGAATGACTGTGTTTCCATACATCGCTCTCCATGCATTTCACTCCCTACACCCACACATACCCCCTTCTATAAAGGTACAGAAAGAAGTCTAAGTGACACACAAGCACGCAGGCAAAGTAACCCCGTAAGCCAATGGGCTATTTTACATGATTTGATTACTTTCTGTTTCGCGTTATCTTGCATCTACTTTTCCCCTTATATTACTGTTATCGTTTTTGCTCAATGATGAGCGGTTCGTCAACCGGGATTGCGGGTGCTTCTTTAAATGGCACATATTCGCTGCTTCGCAGTGGCGTTTGCGACACTTTTAACAATTAGGGCAGACTTACGCCCATCAAATAACCTTCGGTCGTCAACGGGGAGGATGACTTGCGCTACTCTGGGCAACATATTTTCTTTGTCTTGCCAGGTTTGTTCGCTCGTAGGAAAATTAAATCAGACTTTAATGATGTTAGGCCAGTTTGCAGATTTTCCGAAAATGTCAGCGACAAGCTGATGGGAAAATTTACAGTGCAGGCGATTGGAACGATTGAACGATGAAATGGAAAAAGAAGTTAATTTTCATTTGAAAATCTTCAGTTCAGACTTTTTATTTATAAATTTTTTAACATATCGACGTATTTTTTTGCATTTACGTTTTCTAAACTCAACGTTATATTGTTGATTTTTTGATTCTCTGTAATGTTATATTTGAAATTTATATTTTTTGTTTTTCTATTTCTTTAATTTTTCAATTTTTAAACTTCCACAGAGATTTTTTTCAGTTATTGCATTTTGACTTTTCGGTTGTTTTGACCATTCGATTTTTACATTTTTTAACACGTTTATTTTGAGACTTTTTATGTTTATATGTTTTATATTTGATTTTTTGACTTCTTTACTTGTTAACTTGTTGTTTTTTAAACATTTTTGACCTGTTTTCTTTTCAATTGGCTACGTTTTTTGTCTATTTGATTGCTTGATTTTTTAGCTCCTCAACTTTTTGAATTTTTCGCTTAACAATTTTTTGTCATATTGTTTTTTTCAATCTTGACTTTCTCGATATATTTGATTTAAAGCTTTGAGTTTGTTTTTTTTTCAATTTATACTTTTCAGCTCCTTCGAGTATTTGCTTTTTTGACTTTTCATTTTTGGAATTCTTTGAAATTTTGTTATTTATTACTATTTGATTTATTTAATATTTTGAACTTTTGACTTTTCGAAATTTTGATTAGTCGATTTTTTTGAATTTTTTTTAAAAATTTTGACATTTTTTGGCTTAGACAACTTTTGATTTTCTTAGTTTCTTAGTTTCATTTTTCATCCTAAAATTTATACCGGTATGACTTTTTTAAAATTTATTCATTGGTTTTCGGAATGAATGACCTTTCGTTTTTTTGTTCAGTTTGGTTCATCGATTTTTGGAATTTTTTAGTATGTAAGTTAACGACGAAACCAAATCTCAAAGTTTAACCGGCACAGGCCCAGGAATCCGCGGCGTCAGCAGACAACAGGAAATAACTCCAACGTCGAACGGCGAAGCCACAAGCAGGTGTCCAAACGCTAGGTGCACGTTATGTGCTAAGTCAGGGATTTAGGTTATTCGTTAGCTCTCTGTAATTAATTTAACGACAGTAAAATTATTCCAGTGTGAACCGTGTTGAAGTGGAGTTCAGTTTTAGTTTTTTTAAAAATCCCCCGAAGAGTTCCAAATAATTAACTGGCGCAGTCGGAACGGATTAGTGAAAATAAGAAAATAAAAACAGTGATAGTAATTTCGAGAGAATATCGGAATTAAAATCGACTCACGGAAACTAAACGGAGGATCACCGTACGGTCAACCGGAATCATTAAGGTAAGGTAGATAAGAAGTGATTAATTTTTTCTGAAAGTGAAACAAGTTTAAGTGAAATTATTTTTTTAAACATGGAGCATTTGCAACAAGTGGTAGAATTATTAAGACATGAAATCAACGAAAGAGATGAGTTAATTCACCAACTAAGAATTGAAGCACAAGGCGCTGCTGAAGCCGCTCGCGTTGCTAGAGCAGCAGCCGTAAGAAAACCAGAAAACCCATTAAGGGAGACAGAAACCATTCTGAAGGCGCTTCAGACGCCACAAATTATCAGATACCTGCCGTGCTCTAGCGGCGATCCCGTTAAATTACATTCATTTATTAGATCAATAGACAATTTAATACCACTTATTGATTCGGCCAGGGGATCTCCGATCCATATTATTTGGATCCAGGCCTTTAGGTCCAAAATTATAAACGACGCCGATAACGTTTTAGAATTATACGGCACCGGGTTAGACTGGGAAGAAATAAAAAACAACCTGATAACTCATTACAGCGACCGCAGAGATGAAGTGTCGCTCGCAAAGGATCTAGTCGGTATCAAACAAACGGGAACACTTGAAGAATTTTATTCAAAAGTTTCCCACGTTGTCTACTTGCTTGTAAATTTACTCAACATAACGGAAGAAAATCCGGATGTCAAATCAGCAAAAAACCAGTTTTATCAACAAATGGGGCTCAAAGTGTTTCTTGCTGGGTTACACCATCCGCTGGGACCCACAATTCGAGCCCAGACCCCGAAAAGCTTAAAAGATGCGCTGAGACTTTGTTTAGATGAAAGCAATTACATACAACCAAAAACTACACATCATCCGCCACCAATTCCTAGCAGAGCACCTCAACAGGTGCCATTATATAAACCAGTACCATTTAAGTTTCAACCAAGACCAATGTTTCCAGTGAATAATTCTTATAGACATCCGCAACAACCGCCACCACACATGTTTAGGCCTTTCCTCCCGCGGAAACCTCAACCAAAACCTGAAAGAATGGATGTAGATCCATCCGTTAGAGTAAATTACATGAACCGTCCTCGGAACATACCCCCTCCTCAAATGCAAAACAATTTTGCACCGCGATTTCCACAGAATTATCGCCCACCAACGAACTTTGGCCCCCAGAACTTCGCACAACAAAACTTTGCTCGACCATATAACCCTCCTAAATTCCATTTTGAAGAACTAACAAATACCGAACAGTGCTATAATAACTTCTACCCATATGAAGATTATACAGAAAATTATTATCAACCATTATCTTACTATCCAGACTTTGAAAATTATTATCAGTCCAACGAGACAACCGAGAATGAAACGCAAATTTTGCCCGAAACTGCTAACGAGGTTTATAGTGAAAAACAGGAAGATGATGATAAACCAGATGACCTAAATTTTCAGAAAACCGCAAGCTCACAAACAACAACGTAGCCAATTTCATACCGTACATAAAAATAGAAACGACGAGAGGATCCTTAAAATTTCTGATTGACACAGGTGCTAACAAGAATTATATTAGCCCACGTTTGGTTAACATAGAAAAATGCAGATTCATGAAACCTGCTACTGTCAGAAATATTAACGGATCGCACCAAAATAATCAATTTACAGAATTCAATCCATTTCCTCACATCAAAAACTCTCCCAAATTAACTTTCTACATTTTTGACTTTCATTCATACTTTGATGGACTCATAGGTTACGAGTCACTTCAACACTTGAAAGCCAACATCCTCACGCATTCTAACGAGTTACAGTTACCATCAACCACGATACCAATGTTTAGAAAATACCCCGACACAACAAACATTAGTTTAAATTCAAACGAATCAAAATTCATCAGTATCCCTACAAACAACAATGAAGGTGATTTTTTAATTGAAAATGACATAGAAATTTCCGAATCATTAATAGTGCATTCAGGGTTATACAGCTCTAAGCAAGGACAAGCGTACGTTGCCATTACCAACATTAGCAGCAAACCCATTAAAGTCAAAATTGATGAACCTTTTCAAGTTGAGATACAGAATTTTGAGACATGTTTTCCTGACATGATCCCGAAATGTAAAAATAAACAAAATCTTTTCAAACAACTACGACTCGCTCACCTTAATGAAGAAGAGCGACAAAAATTAATTGATTTGATTCGAAAATACGAGGAAATATTCCACTTAGAGGAACAAAAGCTCACCTTCACCAACGCAATAAAACATAAAATAACAACGAAAGACGACATTCCTGTGCATTCTAAATCATATCGGTACCCCTTCTGTCATAAAGAAGAGGTACAGAAGCAAATTTCAAAAATGCTAGAGCAAGGTATCATCCAGCATTCGAATAGTCCTTGGTCCTCACCAGTCTGGGTCGTACCTAAAAAAATGGATGCTTCCGGTCAAAAAAAATGGAGAATCGTAATTGACTATAGGAAGTCAAACGACAAGACAATTGAGGATAAGTATCCAATACCCAACATAAATGACATTCTTGATAAACTGGGTAGATGCACATATTTCTCTACATTAGATCTTGCAAGTGGGTTTATCAAATCGAAGTTCACAACGATGACGTTTCGAAAACCGCCTTCAGCGTAGAACACGGTCATTATGAATTTTTAAGAATGCCATTCGGCCTTCGCAATGCGCCATCAACATTTCAACGTGTGATGGACAACATTTTAAGAGAACACATAGGTAAAATATGTCTGGTCTACATGGACGATATTATTGTGTTTTCAACAAGCCTTCAGGAACACTTGGAAAACTTAGCAAAAATTTTTAATTGCCTTAAAAGATTCAATATGAAAGTGCAATTAGACAAAAGCGAGTTTCTTCACAAAGAAGTCGCATTTTTGGGTCACTTAGTCACCTCAGAAGGAGTCAAGCCGAACCCAGACAAAATTGAAATTATTAAAAATTGGCCTTTACCAAAAAACGAGAAAGAACTAAGAGGCTTTCTTGGAGTTTTGGGTTACTACCGGAATTTTATTCGCGATTTTGCTCGAATAGCGAAACCGCTTACTAACAGCTTACGAAAAGGAGAGACATTAGACTATTCAAGAGAATTTATTAATGCATTTGAAAAATGCAAAAACATTCTAACAAGCAGTACTATTCTACAGTATCCTGATTTTGACAAAACTTTCATCCTCACGACCGATGCATCAAACCATGCTATTGGCGCGGTTCTGTCGCAAGGTCCAGTAGGCAAAGATAAACCGATAGCATACGCATCTCGTACTCTTTCCCAGACTGAAGAAAAATACTCGACTATAGAGAAAGAGTTGCTGGCTATCGTATGGGCCTGCAAGTATTTCAGACCCTACCTTTTCGGTCGAAAGTTTGTGTTGTATACCGATCACAAACCGCTCACATACGGGCTGAATTTTAATCACCCTAACAGTAAGCTCGTTAGATGGAGGCTATCACTCGAAGAATATGATTATGAAATTCGATACAGACCTGGAAAGCAAAATACTGTCGCCGACGCATTATCACGATTTCCACACGAAATAAACCTACATGAAGAAAGTGACAGCGACACGGACGCTGCCACTTTTCACTAAGCGGATACAGACGATTCTGAGTTTGTTCAGATGACTCTCCGCCCTTTAAACGTGTTTTCGAATCAGCTAGTGCTAAAAATTGGCGAACAAGATAGCAATGAGTTCGAGGAAGTGTTTCCACGTGTTTTCAGGATAACCATAACAAAAATATGTTTCGGAGTACCCGCAATGTTAAATATCTTTGAAGAATATATGGATCACAAAAGAGTCAACTGTATTTTCTGCCCCGAGAGATTAATCCCCACCATACAAGTTGTCTACAAAAATTATTTTAACCGATGCAAAACCTTCAAAGTTAAAATAACGCAAACCATGCTACAAGACGTTCAAACGGATGAGGAACAGAATGACCTAATTCAGAATGTGCACGATTCAGCACATCGAGGTATATGGGAAAACAAAGAAGAATTTCTAGAACCTATTACTTTCCCAGAATGAAATTCAAAATCCGAAATTTATCAAATTATGCGAAGTGTGCAACAAAGCAAAATACGAACGTCACCCATATAAAATAAATTTGGCGAAACTCCTATTCCGAAAAAACCACTAGAAATTATTCACATAGACATTTTCATTTCGCTACCTGATATGTTTATATCAATTGTAGATAAATTTTCTAAGTTTGGCGCAATCATTCCAATTAAATCAAGGCAGATACAGGACGTTCGGAAGGCTCTGTTGAAATACTTCAGCACACACGGAAAACCTCAACTCATCGTGAGCGACAACGAACCAGCCATGAGGTCAATTGAAGTCAGGGGACTTCTCAACGATTTAAATGTTCAAATATATTTTACACCTACAAATTGCAGCGAAACGAATGGCACTGTCGAAAGATTCCATTCTACACTCGCTGAGATTTTTAGGTGTATCAGATCAAAATACGAACAGTTATCTAACAAGGAAGTATTTCGTATTGCTTGTACCCTTTATAATGAAACCATTCATTCAGCTACAAAATTGTAACCACGGGAAATCTTCTTTGCCATCAGAGATGGTGACGACAGACATCTCGACGTGGATCAAATGATCGAAAGTCGTAACAAAATGCACGATGAAGTTGTCTTACAATTACAAAAAACGCAACATAAAACAATTGAACAACATAACAATCATCGCGAGGTCCAACCGATTTTGCAGCCGAACGAAGAAGTTTTCCAGAAAGTCCAGGGAATACGGAATAAGACCAATCCAAAGTGCCTTCCGGTTCAAGTCGTCGAGGATCATACTAGAACCTTCATTGACGACTCGGGTCGAAAGCTACACAAAAATAATCTTAAAAGAATATGAGACACTCACACTCACACTTTTCTTTCCACAGAATTCTCGTCAAACCCTGGCAAACGGAAAAAATGCAACTACCCATGCTTACACTCCTGCTCATCCTATCAATGAACACCCCATCCCAAAACCAAGTCCTACAGATTAATGATATTACCAACAACGCAGGAGCGTTGATACTGCAAGAGGGAGGAGGGGGGATAATAGACGGTTACGACAGGTTGCTGCATGTGATTGACTTTGTAAAACTAGAAACATCTGTGTTATTTATCGAAAACATGATTGGTCAGTTACAGAATTCACCTAGTGACTTTTCGGACATTATAAAAATGAAATTGAATGAAATCAGATTCCTTTTTAATATGCTACAAGTTAAACCAAACAGAAACAAAAGAGCAATTAATATGTTAGGCAGTACAATTAAATTTATCACCGGAAACTTAGATGCAGACGATCTAGCACTGATTAACAGCAACCTAGACGAGCTTAGAAAATCATAAAGCAAAATAACAGGCAGATACAAATTAATACTAAATTCGAAAACAGAATAAACATTATGACAGATCAAATTAAAAACCAACAGAATGCCCTAAAAAGTATTCTTAAAGATAATGATTACATCATTAGCGAAAACCAGAAAATTCAAATTGTCTTTCAACTAAACACATTTATAGAAACTCTAAAATCAATCGAAAACGCTATCTTGCTTACTAAACTAAACATTATAAGTGAACTAATTCTTACACCAAAAGAAATTGATCTAATAGCACAGGAGATTTTATGCCAAGGTTTAGAAATTCACAGCCTCGACGACACCAACAACTATCTCACCACCAGCACCCTATATAGCGAATCAACCCTCATCATCAGCGTTAACATACCACGACTTCTTCCAATCATATACCGGAAAGTGAGCATCGAACCTTTGCCAATACTGAACCATACAGCCAAACTGATGCATAATGAAGTCTTAATGAACTCAAATCAAATCTTAGCGATTGTTTCAAAATGCCAACAAAACCGCAAAGTTACCTTATGCGAAAGAAGACAGGTAATCGACATTAGCGAAAACCCGTGTGAAGCCGCATTATTGCGAGGACATTTTGGACATTGTAATCTCGTGGAAAAACCTCCAACCACAGAAGTAAGAGAAATAGCCCCAGGTACGCTGCTGATACTAACCGTTCACCAAGACGTAAATATCAATAGCACCTGTGGTATCAATAACAAAGCTCTGAGAGGCATCCATTTGATAACATTCCATAATTGTTCAATTTACATAAACAACGAGCTCTATGAAAATCTAGAAATCCAATTTTATCAACCCATAATCACACCACTGGAACCGACGAAAATAAAACCTATGCAAATTCATAGACACATTAACCTTTCGGAACTACATGCCATACACATAGAAAATCGAAAGCATCTAGAGACAATCGACATTAAAAACATAATCGGATTTGTATCAAAAGGCACTTTAACAGTTTTTATATTGGCAGTTACAATTTTTGGAATCATCAAATACCAGCAGTTCGCGAAAACAGGTAATTGCTCGGGACGAGCAATACTTGCGCAAGGAGCAGTTAACGACGAAACCAAATCTCAAAGTTTAACCGGCACAGGCCCAGGAATCCGCGGCGTCAGCAGACAACAGGAAATAACTCCAACGTCGAACGGCGAAGCCACAAGCAGGTGTCCAAACGCTAAGTGCACGTTATGTGCTAAGTCAGGGATTTAGGTTTGTCGTTAGCTCTCTGTAATTAATTTAACGACAATAAAATCATTCCAGTGTGAACCGTGTTGAAGTGAAGTTCAGTTTCAGTTTTTTAAAAATCCCCCGAAGAGTTCCAAATAATTAACTTGTATTGGCTTTTTTATTTTTTTTTTTCGATAATATTCTTGTTGATTTTTCGACTCGTTTATTTTTTAACTTTCTGACTTCTAGAATTTTTTTTTTTATTTATTATTATGAGGTTTTTTTAAATTTATATTTTACTTCATACACTCTGGGTTTTAGGCTTTTTGATTGTTCTAAATGTGTGACATGAATATTTTTTTAGCTCTTTGAATTGTTATTTTTTTAATTTTTTGACTTTTTGGCGTTTTGGATTCTTGACCTTACCTCTCTTCGATTTTTTTTCCAACACGTGGGCTCTGTGAGTTTCTACCTTTTGACATAGTGAATTTTTAACTCTTCGACTTTTTCGCTCTTTCCTGTTTAATTATTTGACTCTTGAACTCTAACTTTTTGACTCCCTAAATTTCAAATTATCTATCTTTCAGCATTTTACTCTTTTAGTCTTTCTGACTTTTGTCCTTTGGATTGGAAAATTATGTGGCTTATTATTTTTTTACAGTGAGTGTAAATTTAAATTTTTGAAATAGGTACTATACTTTTCGTTTACTGATATACTCCTGTCTCTTTAATAATTTGTGTTCAATTGACTTTGTGACTTATTGATTTTGTTACTTTTGATCTTAAATTTTTCGTTTTTCAACATATTGACATGTCAATCCTTTAAAAATGTCTATGGACTTTTTTTTCTTTTTAACTTCTTGTTTTTTTGTAGCTTTTCGATTTATTAATATTTCGAGTTATTATATATGTTTCATGTTTTATTACTGACCTTTCCGTTTTATGATATATTCATTGTATGAATATTAGTTTTTGTAATCTCTTCGAAGTTTTACCGGTTAATTCAACGAACTCATGATATTATTACCGTTTTTTTATATTTAAAATTTTCGACCCGTTGAATTTATGCTGTTATGACTTTATATTTTTTTCTCACTGATTTTTTGACTTTTTACTACCAAAATTTTAAATTCGATTTTCCTAATTTGCTACTTTTTGTTATTTTATTGTTCCATATTCTATTTTCGAATTTTTACTTTTGGATTTATTTTTTATTTAAACTTTGTGATTATTTTATTTTTTTGGTTCGGAGGTCCAGAGTTTTTTTTGACTATTTTAGGACTGATTTTCTCTTTGACTTTTCAGCTCTTTAACTTTTGATTTTTCAGCTTTCCGGCTTTCTGGTTTTTTGAGTTTTAAACTTTTTTATATGAAGACTTTTTGAATTGTTTTATCATTTATATTTTTCGATATTTTTCAATCACTTTTTTTTTATTTAATCTTTTAAGATTTATGATTCAAGACTACGTCTTTGTTCTCTCTAGTGAGCAGTTCCACAGAAAATGTCCCAGTTTTATTATTTTTTTAGATTGTCATTTTTGGTTTGGTTGAAACTTTGCATTGACGTTTCAATGGGTGAAAGATGCCGGTTTGTCCTATTTTTTTATTTTTCGAAACACGACTTAGTTTTGAGAAGCTATTGGAAAATGTTATGTTGGAAAGATAGGTACTTATGATTATAAACATTTTTAGAACCGAAATGGTTTGTTTGATCGGTGTGACGTATTCGACAGAGTTGCTGATTATAGTTTTGTTTCTTTTCGAAAAAAACATACGCTTTTAAAATATTTGTTTTTGAAAAGAAGTTATTAGAAAAATTTCAAACTTATTATCTAAAAAGTTATTTTTTAAAAATCTGATTTTTTTCCATGAAAACTACAAAAGATAACCTTAACATTGCGAAATATATGATCATGGAGAAATAAAAAAAAGTTAATAAATTTTTTTGGAAATACATTTTTTTTATTGTTTTTGAGTACAAAATTAGTTTTTATTTACAATCTCGTCAACTTCGCCAAAGACACTATACCAATCAAAAAAAATGTCTTGCCTGTAAGAATATTTAAAATCTCCAGTAGAGCTTTCAATTGGCAAGTAAAAAAATATTTTTACAGCCAAAACAATTTGTTTGACTGGTATATAGTTTTTGGCAAAATTGTAGACGATAATTTTGCCATTCAATAAAAAACAATACTTGTAAATCGAAGTTTAACAAAATGAAAAAAAAATTCTTTTCTCGATTTTAATATGATCGGGTAGTTTGCAAAGTTAAGGTGAACTTTTGTAGTTTTCTTGAAACAAAAATCAGATTTTTATTAAATGAACTTTTCAAGAAAATTCATTTTAAATTTTTTTACCTCTTTTCCAAGAAAGTGTTGATTATTTTGGAGTGTATACGAAAAAACAAAATTAGCATCTACAATTTTACCGAAGACGTCTCACCGATCAAACAAACCGTTTTGGGTCTAAAAATCTCTGTAATCATTAATAATTTCTCAACACAGAATTTTTCAATAAGGCCGATACAAATTTTGAATAGTTTTTATGTCCACGGTTATCAAAGTTAGCTAAGGGGAGGGCGAAAAATATATAACACTAAGAAGAAAAAAAGGTATAGCTTTCATAAAAAATTGTGTGCAAGTTACGACGTTTGTAACTTGCATGCAAAAGTGTGTTGAAAAATATCACATTACTAGATGAACGTTCCCGGCGATGCTCGGGATCAAAAGTTTCAAAATTAAGAATCATTTTTTATAATTCATTGCATTATTAGCACAACTCACTCCTAAAATATTTCCATAAACATTTTAAGTACTTTAACATTCTGAGAACGCACAGAATTGGATTCCATTTTGTGATTTGGGGATGTTTTACAAAAACTGGAAGTCGCCATTTCGGATTTCAAAATGACTCATGGAGTTCGGAAGTTTCGGAAGTATTGAAATGGTTGGCTACTTTAGATTATTTTCCCGAAACCAGAAGTCGTTATTTTAGAAAATGTTATGTGGGGTCATCCCAGTTCCGAATATACCACACTCGGGTGATAAGCGAACATTCGTCAATCGTTCACAGTAAAACCTCTTTCTATGTAACTTTCAGAAGAAATAAATCAAAGTAAGAAGAATTTAGCCCGACCATTCATGCTTAGTTCTCCTCTATAATCACATCTAAGAAGATAACATGTGAAATTTTATAACGAAAAGGTTTGTTAGTGTCCAAGGAACACGTATGAGAAGAAGTTAACGTTTTGATCCACATAACTACGTAGAAATTAAAAAAAAGATTAAACCAATGAAATGCGGCCTTTCCTTCAGCCAAATGTCCCAAGATCTAGTTTAAGTAAAAGTAAAAAAGTATTTCGAATCCCGTAATGTGTTACTATTCACAAAACTACGAAAACATCAGAAATGTAATTTTTTCTGCTCGACTCGCACCAAATTAAAACAAAAATTCTTCTGCAAGAAAATATTTGCAGATGTTGAAGGAACAACGAAAATTTTATTGAAAAAAAAATTAATTTACAGGCGAATTGAGCTCATGCTCAAAAAGTCAAAATTTTGCATGTATTATATGTATAATATATAAATTTCAAAAAAAATATTTTGATGTGTTTTTCTGTATGCAGAAAATCATCTTTTATCAACTTTTAGCAATAGGATACCTATTATTTTTCCTCAAATGTCTTACCTGAACATTAACAAACATTTCAATGAAGAACAATTACATGTCATAGCTTTGAATTTTGATTTAGAGGCAAATTGAGTTAAAATATTCATGATTTTGCTTGTTTAATGTAATGTTGTGAATTTGTTGTCCATTTTCAGTAATCAAAAATCTGTTATTCTTACTCAAAAGCCTTTCTTGAACATAAACAAACATTTCAATGGAAAAAATCATATATCATAGCTTTGTTTTGTGAATAATATCTACATTTTCAGTAATCAGATACCTATCATTTCTTCTATGTAAAATGTCATTCCTGAACATGAACGAACATTTCATTGAAAAAAATCACATGTCATTGCTTTGAATTATGATTTATTGACAAATTAAGCCTGAAAATCTTGGTTTTGCATTTTTCACGTAGTTTCATTAAAATTATTTAAATTTCAAATGATCAGGTACTTATTATTTTCCCTTAACTTCATCTTAAAAAAAATCACTGATCATAGATTCGAATTTTGATTTAGAGGCAAATTCTGTAAGAAAAGTCATGATTTCGCATGTTTCACGTAGTTTTGTGATTATTATTTCGAGTTTTAGTAATCAAATACATGTTATTTTTACTTGAATGTCTTTCTTGAACATCAACGAACTTTTCAATGAAAAAAAAAACTACATGTCATCTCTTTGAGTTTTGATTTGGAGACGAATTGAGTATAAAAAGTCATAACTTTGCATGTCTTACATAGTTTTGTGCATTATATTTCAAGTTTTAGTAATTAGCTATTAATTATTTTTCCTCAAATGTCTTTTCTGAACATTAACAAATATTTTAATGAAAAAAGGATCTCATGTCATCGCTTTGAATTTTGGTTTAGAGGTGAATTTAGCACAAAAAGTCAAATTTTGCATGTTTTACGTAGTTTTGTAAATAATATCTCAAGTTTTTGTAATCAGATACTAATTTTTTTTCTCGAATGTCTTTCCTTATCATTACAAACATTTTAATGAATAAAAAACCACATGTCATTGCTTTGAATTTTTATTTAGACGCAAATTCAGCTTAAAAAGTCATAATTTTGCTTCGTAGTTTTGTGAATAATATCTCAAATTGTAGTAATCAGATACTAATTATTTTCCCTCAAATGTCTTTCCTGAACATTAACAAACATTTTAATGAAAAAAGAAACACATGTCATCGCTTTGAATTTTGATTTAGAGGCAAATTCAGCTTGAAAAGTCATAATTTTGCATGTTTTACGTAGTTTTGTGAATAATATCTCAAGTTTTAGTAATCAAATACTAATTATTTTTCCTCGAATGTCTTTCCTGAACGTAACAAGCATTTTAATGAGAAAAGAATCACATGTTATCGCTTTGAATTTTGATTTAGAGGCAAATTCAGCTTGAAAAGTCATAATTTTGCATGTTTTACGTAGTTTTGTGAATAATATCTCAAATTGTAGTGATGAGATACTAATTATTTTTCTCCAAATGTCTTTCCTGAACATCAGCAAACATTTTCCGGTTATAAAACCTTTGTGTCACCGCTTATTTTTCTGATTTAAACGGTTTTAAATGATGATTACTGTACACCACAGAGACGGAGGGAATAATATCAATAAGATCAAGCGTTACGGAATTCCATTTTTATATAGTAGATTATCATTATTAATCATTTGGCTTACCTTTTGATGACACTTTAACTGTCACTGGCATTGTTTTTTGCTAAATTAAGCATATATTCTGTCGAAAAGTCAATAATATTAACAAAACAGCTTGAACTTTTTTTCTTCCACTTCCAATTTTCAGCATTTTTGAAGGGGAGGGTGACATAAAATGAAAATGAAATTTTTATCGGCCTAACTTCACAAAAATTAGTCGTATTTCAAAAAACTAAACTAATAGCACAAAATGGCATCTTTTGTACATTGAAACGTCTATGTGAAGTTTCAGTCAAATCAAAAATGGTCTATTAAATTGGTTACCCGTTTTGACGTAGGACTACGTCTTTGTTTTTTTTTATACTAGAGTATATTTTGTAAAATTGAAAATGAAACTGGCAAATGTTGCGTCAGATTTCAAATAATTATAGCCAGCGAACGACTTAACGATCTTAGTCATCCATATGTCGGTGGATAGATATGATGTTTGACAATTGTTAGATAGAATGTTTAACATGGTTGCTTTACTGCTTAATTGTGAAAATAGGTGGACAAATTCGAGGTCGAACATTTTCAAACACTTTTCTCGCTATTGTCTTGCTTTTCGAGCACGGATAACAATAACATGAACAGAATAAGGTCCACTGTCTACATATTTTGACACAACAAAGTGGTTTATTTCGTTCCTCATTCTCAACCTGCGTCGCTCCGCCTACATTGCAAAATCTACGCTCAACTCGATACAAAAAACTGCGTGTAGAACATTCAACTCCATTATTATTCTTACCACGATTTTAAATCGAGGCCTTGGAGATACACGGTGTATAACAGGCGTAGTGAAATTTATTTAACAAGAGTTAAAATCAATTGATACATTTGTCCTACGTCACCATTACATACAATCCCTACGGCTGTATACCTGGTAGTATTTTTGATGAATTGCTCTCATAATACAATGATTAGAAATTATTTTGATATCACACAAAATAATAATTCAGAAGACCAGAAAACCTAACAGATGATTTCAAATAATGATAGAAACAACTTTTGGGCAGTTTACTGCCGCGCATAGCATGTCAGTCCCATTTGATTTTTCAGCAAGCCGAGAAAAACGCGTTTTTATACGATTTCATACCATTGCATCTTATGAGATGGGACAATATGTTTGGATGTTTTCCCGAAGTTTTTCAGAACAAAGTTGTTGAGTCCATCTATTGTTACGATGCATAATGCATAGTTAGCTACCCTTTCCGCGTATTAACTCAATTTTAGTGAAAATGCAAATGGGACTGACTTGCTACGCACGGCAGTTTAGAGCTGTAAAATTATTGAAACAAAAATGTTTTTTGTATCTAGTTCGACCTTGAATTGAATTGATGTGTCTTCTTTGTAATCGTCTCTGTTGTCGTCAAAACTTTCCTACCAACCTCTTTTGACCGTCGACACCCGGTCGTCCAACTCTCCATTTTTTGATCTCAGAAGCGTTTGGAAAATGTCTGGCAAAAAAAAATTGGGGTTATTGAAAATGCTTTATGAGATTGGCAAAAACGATTTTTGCGTAAACCACCAACATGGTCTGTACTGTATTGATAACGCTTTCAAAGTTAAATTTTTTGTCTCAAATAAAGCTCCAAGTGGTCGAAAATTTCTTGAAACTTCACAATTGTTCCTAAAAGTTCACACCTTACGGCTTCTACAGGATAAGGAAAGATCAGAAATTGAAATCTCAAGTGAAATCCAAAATATCATAAAAAAAAAAAAAAAAAAACCGATCTTAAGCTCATTAAGGTATCACCAGAATGCTTGCTGTTGGGAAAAGCCTGAAAGAAATACGCCAAATCAGGCTCAAAATTGCTGAAAATTTTATCAGAATATGACAAATTCATTAATAAATTTCTTATTTGTTGTAAACCATTTTAAAAGCTTGGTAAAAATAAGAAAATAAGCAAATGTTCCAACTAAAATCACTAAAACATTCCGCGTAGACATAGGGGGAAAAACTCTCTGATTCAACTAGCAATTGTCGAAATCCAGTTTTTTAGGCTCTCTGGCTCTGGACAACGGCCGAACAGAAATTATTCTCAGATTATGCTTCGAACTGTTGAAAACGCTTCCACAGTTCTAAAAGAAGAAGATTATCAAAATTGCCCAAAACTCTTGAAAGAAAATCATTATAACTCTTCTTCCAGTCTTAATATTAAACCGTTTTGAAGTAGTTTTTTTTACTCTCTGGCTTTTTCTTGTATTTTCATTGCCACAAAAGCACACCTTCCACACTGTCACCGTCCATAGCTACTCCATTTTGATGAATATAATTGCAAAGTTAATAAGCACTTCCTGTTACGAACACAAATATTTAATATTTAAAAATATACTACCTCTCATGTTCTCAACCAATTTGTTCAAATTATCCAAAACACCAGAGTTTAATTGTGTCGCACACCATAATCGACCAAAAAAAAACGATTTAAAGCCACAACCGTAAAACAAAAATCCCGCCGAGCAGCCACAAAAATGCGTCATGAATCCCACCGTAGCGCTAGCTAATGTAACGTGAAAATGTGTGCCCAAGGTTAGTGAAAATAAATTCCAACCATTATTTCACTCACAACCAGGGCAACGAGCCCCCAATCAAAACAAATAGCATTACAGGCGGCTCTGTTCCGAAAAACGGGTGGCCGGGCAGGACAGCGATGTTGTTGACTGGATACCGAATATGAAAAATTCCGTCCGAAAACTCAATCTAATCAAATTACATCCCCGCTTTATGCCTCTCGATTGACCTATCGGTTCGGTACAACATGAACTGACCGGCCGACGGTGTTACTAGTGCGTGCCAGCACCGTAAAAGCGACCGATATGCGGGCCCGGAGCGGAAATTTCCACGTGTGGAATGTCGAAATCGTGTTTGATTACAACCTGGTTGCCGTCATTGTTGCCTTACAGCACGAGGAGGAATGGTATTGAAAAGATGTTCGGCTAAATTAGTGAGTTTGTAAAATTTTTGCCTACGGGTTTCAGTGTCTCTGGAATGTACCCAACCGAACATTCAATAAATTCGATCTAATTTTGAATTGAACTGAATATTTAATGCTGGGAAGTTTTGCGTCCCAAAATACCAGTCTGGTACAAATGAGGGGTATCTACGTGTGTGGCAAGATGAATTTCAACTATTCGATCTATTGTATTCCCGAACGATTAAACGAGGTCACACTTCGGATGCTCTTCGACTATCTAATTACTGTCTGACAGCGTCGACTCATCGATATTCATTTAGGGTTTTCAGTTCCCACTCAAGAAACGGAATATTTCCTCATTCTTCTATCCGGGAGAAAAACTTGATTGATCGACACGTGGTAGAGTGGGACAACCGCAAAAAAGTTTTGACCTACAAGCACGATTTTCCCCAGGCCCGCTGTCGAGAGCTCAGCTCCCGCTAGGTTTCCAGGAAGAAAAATCAAGAGGATGAAGATTGTGGTTTTCCCTCGGCACACCAGCAGCCAGCAGCGAGATGCCATGCGTTTTTAGGTCGACGGTGATAATTAAATAACGAGAAGAAAATAATTAGAATTTGATTAAATTTAAACTGTGTGGCTTGATTGCACGTGCTCAAATTGTTGTTGTCACCCGGCTGGTTGCGGGTTGCCATTGCCGTAAGCGCTCTGGGTCGGATGGATGAAGTCAAGCTTACAGTGGCACCATCACGGTCAGAGCCGACAACGGAATCTTAACCGACGGCCTATTTTAAGGAGATTCTATTTTTGTTTGCTCCTTTTAGCAGATTGAAATTATAATTTAACTCTTGCCTAGAGGAGGTTGAAATAAAATTATTTCCTCGAACTAAACACGCCTTGAAATAAATATGTCTCTAAACACATTTGAAGGATTATTTATTTGCTAGCAAAGCTAAATCGTTGGCTAACATGACTCATTTTATAGTTTTTGTAAGGATTGAAAACAGGGTTTTATACTCGATTTGATAGATAACACACGAGTATTTACTGTTCCCTTTAGAATCGAAAGCATCCAAGTTAAATTTAAATTAAAAAATAACTAACAACTCTAGAGACTAATAACTATCTAACGGGTTTCAGTGGGCGAAGAATATATTTAGCCTAGCAGCAGGTACGTCAAAAACGTCCGAAATTATTTTCACATTACCTTCGCCCGGTGGTCAAAAAAGCCCCAGCATTTGGAATCCACCGCACTGACTGTTCTGGCATGGACCAAACAAGGGGTAACCGTTCGGTTGGATTAAATCAACTGAAATAAACTGACTGCCCTCCGCTGGCCGTTGTACAAGTGGATACCGGCAGTGATATGTGTACTTCGGATGTGATTATCCTTGAAACGTAAAACAAGACCCGAAATGATTGTCAGATTACATCGAAGCGGTGAGTGGTGGACTGCTGCAGTGGGGGAATATTATAATCGAATGAAGGAAAAGGGATTACGAGCGGATTTCCACCTGTCTCAGTTCAGAACAGGACCAGATCCTCGACTGGTTTTTGTGGTGAGTGGACAAAGCATTAGAGGGTCGGGCACCACTGGCAAATGATGGCGAAACAAAGGACTGTAGCTGACGGGTTTTGGCATTATTCCTGGAATGATCTCTAAAATGGTTCAATTTACTGAGAAAAAAATACTAGAACATTACAAAGCGAGGATAATTGGTTTAAAATTCGATGTGGTACGTGCTGGTGGTAACATACGTGCAGGAAAAAATATCCTTTCTGTTTTTTTTATTGTTGTTCTGTTATTTATTGAAACGATTATAAAATGCTATAGTCATTGAGAATGTAAATATTGGAATAGAACTATAAGCCTGACAGCACCTCATTAAAAATAACAAAATCAAATTTATAATTAAACTTAGAGTTGTAATATAAATTCCTTATTGGAAATTCCAAATTTCTTACTCTAGATTCCCAAGTGCCAAAATCCAAAATTCAAATGAAAAAAAACCAAAATAAAAATCCAGAATCACAAATACTGAAACGCAAAATTTTAATCTCAAATATGAACGGTGGATCAGAACGTTACTATGTTTTATGTCCGACGTTTCGACTATTGTACTCCACCATTCTATGAGGATATAAAGTTGTACCTGTTTTCGTTCAGCGTACAAAGCTTTACGATCGGCTGTCATAGATAGCAACAGGTTCTTCTTCGAAATATCACATCAAAAAACACGATGCGTTAGTAGAATTAATACGTTTTCACGGGTTTTTCATCACGCCTCTTGATCCAGCTCATCTTGGTGTTATCAAAAGTGCGATAAAAAGCCCGAGAAAAGGAAATAAATCCACTAACGCATCCTGCTTTTTGATGTGGTATTTTGAAGAAGAACCCGTTGTTCGCTATGACGAAAACCGGTACTATTTTCTATCCCCTGAGGAAGGTTTTGTTCAACCTGGAAGTCAAAAGGTCAATTACTACAAGATATAGAAAAAAAATCAAAAATTCAAACATCGTAAAGTTAAGGACTAAGTTTGTCATATTATAAAAAATCAAAAATCAAAGTCAACAATAAAAGAAAATTAGAAACGTTGAAAGTAATATAGTCGAAAAATTCAAAAAGAAAAAAGTTAAAGAGGCAAACAGTCAACAAACGTTACAATTACAATCGAAAGGTGAAAAAATCAAATCGACAAATAGTCAGAATATCTGCAAAACAAAAATTTCAAAAAGCAATGTATAATAGTATATTACATCCACATACTCTGCCTTCTGGAAGTTATTTTTGTAATCGCATCTAACGGAAGAGCTCAGTTAAGCTGGGATTACGCATCCTCAAAAAAATCACATACACTGACTACTTTACAACCAAAAATGTAAGTCATAAGACAAAAAAATGTAATTTGTTTATGAAGTAATTGCAGCTCAACGTTAGGTGCGTTTCGGTGAAAAGTTCGCAATTAACTGAACCACATAGTCGACTCTTGCCATCAGATATAGTAAGTCGCTATACGAAGAGCGAAAGCGGCAATATCTGTGTGGTTGATCGAGGCGCGCTTGAAACATGGCACAATAGTGAAGGGTGATCGAATAAGTTACATTTAAAAATGTCCAGAATCAAAAATTCGAATAATCAAAAAATGAAAGTATCAGAAGTTTATACTGTTGAAAGGTAAATCAATTAAAGTGCTAAGAGCCAAGTCAATAACTCAAAATGTCAACAAATTTAGAAGTCACAAATCGAGAAATCAAGAGTTAAAAAGTTGAAATGTTATAATATCAATAATTCAAAATCTGCCGACAAATAAATCAACAATATGCTTGATTGTTGACAAGTAAAAGAAATGAAAGGGTTAAATATTTAAAAATTAAAAATATATAAAAGGTCAAATTGAAGCCACAAATGTAGCGGCAGGATGGAAAAATATTGAAAAGCCTAAAATGTAATGTGTATATAGTCGCTGAGTGATTTGGTTAATGACTATTTTGTTGACGGAAAACTAATACACTTCGCACGCAGACGTTCGTCTTTGTATTTGAAAAACGAAAACGTACACAAACGTTCGTCTTTGTGTCTAAAAAACAACACGCAGTGCAGCCCAACTTTTTTTGTTTTTTTTTCTATAATACTGTATTCGTCGTCCCGCCCACTTGTCGCGATACTCCCTTCTGTAGGTGTTTAAGATCCGGCTGTATATTTTAAAGCTGCAGTTCACATTTATTCTTTGTGGTTCTCGTGATTGCGTTCCTATCACGTGGATGATTAACGTAGAAGAAATCGCACAGCTGCGCGGCTGGGGAAGCGAAAAGTAACCGAACTGAAAATATTATACAGATTTGGGAAAACATACGTCTGGATGCGGTATATTTTTCCAATCTGTAACATATTTTCAGTTCGCTTATTTTTCGCTTTTTCAGCTGCACACACTATCTGCCTTTAATGAACTTGAATGTTAACGAGTAAAAGTCTTTGTTAAAAAAAGATATTGGTTCGAACAAATAATTCATTCTATCGGTGAAAAAACATATTTTTACAGCCAAAACGGTTATTTTGACTGGCATAGTGTCTTTGGCAAAGTTTTAGGTAATAATTTTATCCCAAAAAATTATCTGTGAAAAAAAGAGTGTATATTATTTTTGGAAAAACAAAATTTATATCTACAACTTTGCCGAAGACGTCACACCGATCGAACAAACCGTTCTGGCTCCATGAATATTTGTAATCATCAATACTTTCCCGACATAGAATTTTCAATAGCTTCTCAAAAATGAGTCGTTATTCAAAAAATTAAACCAATAGCGCAAGTTGTGTCTTTTTCCCATAGTAATATTCATGCAAAATTTAATCCAAATCGAAAATGGCAATTCAGAAGAAATTAAAACTCAGACATATTTTGTGGAACTGCTCTTAATCCCTTATATGCGCACGACGTTGAAAAATCATCTAAAAACATAAAATCTTTGTTAAACAGGTTTGCTGCTCTAAAACTAACCAATATGCATAAAAAATAGAAAGATTTACATTTTAATAAGTAAATATTACCCTGTTGTTTTTAACCAACACTGTGACTCTATCGCAGAGTAATGTCTTACTTAATTTTGTTAACAGTAACTTTAAAATTGACCTTTTATTAATATTATTACTGATAATTCAGACATTTTCACTAACCACTAATCTTATTTCACAATTTATTCTCAAAGACAGTCAGCACCAGTCGGGAATCTTGCCATGTTTTTTTCTCGTTTCCGAGATTTTGACAGCAAAAGTAAAAACAAAACATTCAAATACAGTACTTCCAGCTGTTAAGTTTTCTTCGTTAGGGTCTAGAGAGCTGTTCTAATGAATTATATTTCTAGAAAATACTAAAATACGTATATTTTGAAACGTTTTTAGTAGTGTTGTTTTAAAATAACATTGCACATTTAAGGGTTTTGAACTCAGAACTTGCATACAAAAGCATTCATTTGCATGCAATCTCTGAATTCGATTTAAGATCAATTTCCTTTTATGCCAATATTGTCAGTTTTGAACGATTCTTTTATCATGCACTAATTACAATTTTGTCCCGTCTGGACGAGGAAATTTTTTTCTAATTCTACATCACATCCTCAGCCCGTATTCATTTTTCGCATTCTGTAAAAAATCACATACATTGCCTTCTTTACAACTTAAAAGGTTTTTTTGATGTTGGTTATTTGAAGAGATTGCTAGGTGTGGTTAAATCTAGAGCACGTTTTTTTTTTGTTTTTTTAAGGACTCTAATTTTTTTTTTTTTGACGGATTGGATTTTGGTCATTTGTAACCTTCTGAGGTGTTTTTTGGCGCTCCTGTTTTATGTTTTATATCACTAGATGCGATTTCCGGAAAATAAAAGCACCGTTTAAGAGTTAAAATTCACAGCCAATTTGATTACAGTTCAACCAATCACGTGCCCGCAATGATGCAATTCAAGCACTTTCCCATCACAGCCGACAAACGAACGATGTGTTGTTGTTGTTGCTTTATTCGCTCGAGTGCACAACAACAGGTATAACTGCAATAAGTCACACATAGAAGCTAGCAGGCAACAATTTAGTCCTCATTGTTCCTGCGATCACTGCAGCAAAAAGATGTTTTACTGAAAATGGATCGACCAGTAGCAAGCAGACTTGCCGCAACGCAGCAGGCGACGATTTCATGTTTGTAAAGTTTCTGCTGCAACACACGTTCATTTGATTGCAACATTTCGTAACGGACGGTCCCAAGTAACAATTTAAGTCGTATTGCATTCTTTTAGCGGTTTTCATGCCCAATTTCACAAAACTGATGTTAAAACTAGAAATACTATCAGAACCTTCTGATAACCGCTATAAGTTTGCTTTACAGCCAGGTGGCCCACCCTTGCCAAGCTTATTGAAGCAATTATACACTCAAAATATTTTTCACGTTATTGTTACGTGAAATTTCCTGTACTTATTCATTTTCTGTCATTTTTCATGATTTATGTGACAAACATAACATCTACGTGAAAATCACATGCATACTATGTTTTATCACGTAGTATCTACGTGAACTTGGCAACGTCAAACAGAATGAACTCTCTGTACGAAAATATACAAGAATCGAAATGGCGAAGCTGTTGTGTAATTCGGTCTCTGAACATAAAATTAATTTCATCGATGGCTTGCCAACGAGTGAGATTTAGAAAAACCATAACAATTCGACATGGAATCTTTAGCTTACAGATTTAGCACAGATTCAGTTCAAAGATCCAGGAGTTACCTGAACATAAACAGTAGCAGCTAACAGTAATTATCGACGGTAAATGTCTTAATATTTGTCAGTTTTTATGTCGTTCAATCATTTTTCGGATTGGAAATTTTGCATGCCCGTGTGATTTATCTAGCAACATATTTCGAAAAATTCTGAAATCTAATTTCTCTCTTAAGAATTTGGGAAACCACAATCGAAATTTATACGTTTGATAAAACGTAGTAGCTATCCGTTAGTCAAATGCTTTTCACTTTACCGGTAGTTAAATTCTACGTGAAAATCACATGAAACGCATATGTCTACTGAATAATATTCACAGGATAAATCATCTCACCAGATCATGATGAACTCAAATGACAATCACGTAAAATCTACGTGAAAATGACAGTGGAAAATATTCACATAACTTTTCCGGTAATTATAACGTGAAAATTATTTTGAGTGTAATAATGGCAATAAAACTGCTTTAAAAGCACAAAACGGAAAGAAATAGGGTTACCATGAAAAACGACTGTGTTCGATGTATTTAATTTTGAAAAAATTCATAACTTTTGAACCAGTTGATCGATTTTCGATTTTTTTGGGTCAAATTAAAGGTAATTACGTCTAGTTATAAGAAAAACTACCAACAAATAAATCTGGGTGCTTTTATATGCATGATGTATAAAATTATTGAAATTTTCGGCTTGTTTTCAAATTGAATTTGCTCAAATTAAAAAATAACATATTTCTAAAAGTTCCTCCATTTAAAGAGTCAATTATGCCCTTCAAAATGAGACCAAGAGATATTTTTTATGTTGCCCCAAAAAGAATGACATACAAATGAAAAACGCATTTTTTTTGATGAAAAATATTAATAACTTTGAGTAAAATAGAGATGTTTACGATGTCAGTGTTGCAAATTGTTTCTCTTAAAAAGCTCTAAAAGTCGTTAAAAGACAGTTTTGAGATAAAACTTGAAACAAAAAAGTTAGAGCGTAAAATATGTTTTTTTTTTTCAATATAAATCGGTTGTTTTCAAAGATAGAGAAAAACTTTTTTTACAAAGTTACTGAGAATTAATGGAGCTATAACATTGTAGAACAAAATGTTTGTCACCCTAATTTTTGATAATTTTTCAATGAGCGCTTTATTATATGTAACAACTTTGTAGAAGAAAGTTTTTCTCTAAAATGTTGCTATAGAGCTCTAGACCCAAATTTCCCCCTAAAAATGGTTTCTGGACCATTGTGCAATGTTCACAAATGCGCTGCAAGATGCTTTAAAGCATTTTACACACATCTTACGAATACTGCGACAGAATTCTGCATCACACTAAACCAACTAAGCCGCTTTTGTCTCACCTGTATGTATATCATTGCCTGCATATATTTGTTTACAAGTTTGACAGGTTAAAACTGGGCACTCATTACAATTTTATGAGATATTTTTCATAGCCAACTAGTAGTTTTTTAGACTTTGAATGACCGCAATAAAACTGGTTTCTATGTTATATGACAGCAAGCTGGAGTGGTTTTATGGGGCAATAGATAGTAATAATAAAACCAATAATAAAGCAAAATCGCATTGACGCTTGCCGGTTTTATTATAAGTTTGATTAGAGTTTTATTGAGTGCTATCAGTGTTCATTACGACTTGCTATTTTTGGCAACGGGTTTAACCGCCATGAAACCGCTGGTAATATTCATTGCTGTGATAAAACCGTTAGAAAACCAACTAGCTATAGAATTGCTAATTGAGGGTGCCTTGAAAAGGGCAAATTGTTATTTGTACTTGACAGAAAAACGAAACAATTGTCTTTGAAATAGTGCATTTCTCAATAGCTTTAGTTTTGGACCCAGCGCATTTGGTTAGCTCCGCTGATAACAGCAATAGAACTTGGTTGCTCTGCCGCTTGTCCATGGCTCGCTTGCACTATGAGACGTTTTCATACAACAGGCGGACAAAAATCATTTTTTCAACACTTGTGACATTTTTTTCTACCTACTTGTTATGAACAAAATTAGTTACTTAGGATCATTTGTGACTATATTACGGTCAAATTTTGATAGGGGGGAGTATTTTTTGATATAAAAAGAGGAAATAAAACATGGATTTATTCGGAATCTAACACTTTTCCCTTTCAGTGACCCACCATTTCTAATAGAGGAGTAAAACTGAAACCCGCCGTGTGTAGACGTTTTGTTTATCGCGTCCTTAATATTCGCGTTTAATTGTGGTGCAAAGTGCAAAACAATGTGAAATTCGAGTGACAGTTGTAGTTGAGGGTATCCCTTATTGATTACAGTATGTTCGAAATGAATTACGAGTGAACGGAATTCGAGGATTAGAATTTTAATACAGCTTCCTTGTACAGTTTATCGCTCTGCAAATGGCTGTCTCTATAGCGCAGTGTTGTGTTGGTGACATTTCTTAAACGCGTTCGTTCTCATGCGGAGAGTGTATTGTGTCTATAGTTCATCGCAGTGAAACCTCTTCTCGAGTTTTACGCTGTACATATGCTTATCGCCGATTGCAAGTTCTGCTGAGAGGCAGAAGCCGAGAGAGCGGCAACTGTAATTATGGAAACGGTTTGTTTGTGCTCGGGTGCGAGCGCGGCGGTGTGCTTGACTCACTGAATGCTGCTTCGTTGTCTAAGATGAGTGCATACATTTACAGACATGTTTATTTAAACTGCTGGTGGCTTTCACCGACATGAATCAAATACTTATTTTTTAGTATCCGCGTGTGTGTTTTATCTCACGACTTCTTGGGTTGATTGTGTGCTGAGGCTAGACGGCGCAAAGCGTAGCGTTTTTATATATTTTCTCATTGTTGATATTCATATTTCTTACCTGAGAAAAGACGCGTACCGCACAACTTGTCTGTCTGTTACGAGATATTTTTGAATTGTTAAAATGTTTTGAAATTTTGAAATTGAAATTTGTCCGATTACTTTGTTTCAATATTCATTGTTTATTCTTTGCTGTTTATGACTTCATTGGCTTTTGAATGATTATTTTTAGCTTCAAGCTAAATTTTTGCTATGTATTCATAGACGCAACACAATTAATTTAGGACGTATTGGTTTAGGTGTGTGTGTCTCCTTTTTTCGAAATTTATCTTTTTATCTTTTATTAGGTATTTTTGCTTTAACGATTGATATCATGGATGCGACCATACCCGCGTTTGAAAAAAATACTTTTCACAACTCGCATTCGAATAAAAGTCACATGTCAAATGTGATGAAGATAGCAACTGGATACCGTATAGTGGCCGCTTCAAACAACGTTATCACGATATATTCAATGTTCACAGTATTGTTTTTTATATTAAATATATCTACTTTATTGATTCTAAAATAACAAAAAAAAAAGAAAGACAGGTTTTTTTAGTACACTGATTAATTTTTAAGTTCAGTTTGCTGTAACTGGTGATCTGGAGATTCGTATAGCGTGGCTTACTCTCACAGGATACAAAATCGGTGCCTGCGAATCAGTTCGTTGATTCGCGCTTAGCTTCTGTATCTGACGATCTATTATTTGGTTTGAAAAAAATATTTTTCGCGCGCGGGATTCTAAAATATCTGATCGTATTGCCTATCACGGCGAATCCAGATCTTTCCTACCCCATCATACTAACACAAATACCCTTCATGTGACATCCGTAGAGATGCAGAGGTGAACTCGGTCTCATAACAACGTTTGCCGAACTAACAATCCTCTTACTATTTTCCCCAACGACTGTAAGGACGTGGCCGGCGCCGTTATTGATCTTTTTTAAGTAAGAGTTACTGTAATGTTGTATATTGAAGATGGTATAACATCCCAAAAACTATCTATGTGGTTCTCTGTGCAACTTCACTAGGTCAGATCAATCACGTAGGTGTAACTACGATATGTACGGTCGTCAATGCTCATGCTCAGTGGCTGCCCCACTTTTTCTAATAGGCTTTTGACAACCTCTAATGTGTAAGGAACATGTGTGTCAAGTTTGGTAAATATCGATCAAGACGTTCTAGAGTTAAATACACGCAAAAAAATTTTTTTTTCATTTTCTTCATTGTCAAACGGTTTTAATTGTTTGATTGCGAGTAATTGTAGCTAAACTCTTCTGAAACTGTTAGTAGACACCTGAAATTTGAATAAAAATAGGGATCTAGCCTTGGTATTCCTGGGAGTAAAAGATGCCGACCAACAAAGTTGAGAATATGGATTTTTTTCTCATTTTATTTTCTTTGTTATTGCTTTTTATTCCACTCATTCTCCTGAAAGCCTAATCACTTACGTTTATGAAAATATGATACACTCAATAACAATAATGTTAACATGATCAAAAAATAATTTTTTTATCAGACTTTTAATATTTCTTATTAAAAACCAAAAATGTTCAAGTCGGTTTTAAATTCTTGATCACAGCTAGACTCTTTTGAATTCGTTAGTAGACACCTGAAACTTGAAAAAAAAACAGGGACCCAGTTGGGAAGCTCTTGGGAGTAAAAAGAACAACAGTTGCATATGATGATTTTTTTCATTTTTTTCTTTTTATTGTGCTTTATTTTCTTTTCTTCACCCATAAAACCACATAACTACACATTTTTCTAGAGCTCAATCAATAACGTTTACAAAAATAAATTACACTCAGTTATTCTGTTATGATGTGCGAATTTTTTTTTATATTTTATCTCAGGTAAAGTATCTGCTACAGTCTTAAAATTTGGAACTTTTCTTAGTTAGAGTGTCTACTTTCTATACAGTAACTTTTCCGATTTTCGCCTGCCTGAAATCCTATAGTGGCTTGTGTCCTCGATGCCATCTTAATGACTAGTTTGTTGACGGTTGAAACAGTTGACGGAGAACTAATGCACTTCACACGCAAACGTTCGTTTCTGTATCTAAGAAACAACACGCAGCATAGCCCATCCTTTTTTTTACCTTTTTTCATAATACCTTGTGTGTTGCCCCACCCACTTGTAGTGATAGTCCTTTTCTTAGGTATTTAAGACAATCGCATGGGTGTATTTCATCACATCATCGTCCACTGACTCTCACGTCTAAAAACGGTTCTAGTTCACATTTATTTTTTGTGTTTCATGTGATTATGTTCCTATCACGTGAGTGGTATACGTAGAAGAAGATGCCAGTTCTAAGCCTACAAACGCCATGGCCCGTACCCGTAAATGATGCGGGGGGAGGAAAAGAAGTGTCTTTCATTCTGGCGGCTGTAATGTAACTTGCTGCAAAAGTGTTGAAATTGGCGGGGAACGCTGCTAGAGATAATAGAATGAGAATCATCCTGCAAGTGGCAATTCGCAATGACGAGAATCTGGCGTCACTAAGTAAGCAGCGAAATGTTCTTTCGAATACCAAGCTGTTCAGCATTCGAAGAAAACAGGAAATAAGACAATAATCGATGGATTCCCAGCTTTGAAGAAAATGAACCCAACCGTCCTATTAGGGACGATTCAATTGAAGCAGTTAATTAGTTTTTATCATCTCAGTACTACACGTGAGTTTACTATCAAGAGTAAAAATTAACACAATTCTTGATCTAGCCATACTTGAAAGAGTCAATTATGAGCATCGTGAATATTTGCCAATAAGGCACAATAATAAATAACCAAAAAGCGCGGCGATAATACAAAAGGGTTTGTTCATATTGTTTGTTCGCAAATTGGGCCGTTGAAAAAGTTGCATCAGTTGCATTGTTCAACAATTTCCATGTGGGTTCATCATTGAAAAGTTACTTGATTTGGGCAAATAATAGTAGATTTTATGACTCATTGATGGAACAAAGCACTCTACAAAGTATTTGTTAATACCAGCCCTGCAAACAATTGTGTGATATAATAGATTATTATGCTGTAGTTCAGTCGGAATCCGTTTAGCTTTGCAAGCTATAAATCAACAAAATTGTTTAGCGGGATAAGAGCGTATTTTACGTTAGCTATGCGGTCGTGTCTTAGACACAATCTCCTACTATTCTATACTCCGGTAGCATTTTGACCGAATTCAGCTCAATTTGGAGTGACTTTCTGTTTCAACCGTTTCTAGGCTGTGGAAGTGTTTTTGGTTATTGTCAGATTACGTTTCGGCATTGTAAAATTATCAATTGGAGGATCTTTGCTACGGTAATTCTAAGATTTATTTAGTCACTCTTAGTGTTTTTTTAACATCTTTCCTGATCTTTCAAAGCGTTTGTCGAAATAAAACACAGTTCGGAATGTTTGTATGACTTTTTTCGGCCTTACAACCATTTCTAGACTATTAAAACATTCTTTTTCCCTTTATTGCGATTTTTAGAAAATCTGTGAAATTCGTAAATTATTGTTCCACTTTGTATATCCATAAGAAATGTTCGACCGATTTCTGTTCATAATTAACGTATCTGCCAAATCGTCTGCGGCGTCTTTTCGGTATATCATGACCCTCAGCTGCAATTCTGAGCCCAACTTCAGGTCTTATTATGTTTCCAATTTGAATGGGGATTTGTTTTAATAATTTTGGTATTATTTTCAAGTCTAAAACTGGTCGCGTCAGCTACGGTACTCCGTAGCTGCCAAATGGTTATAATCTGCTAAGAATTATATGGCCTGGAATAGAACAAGTGTATGTGAGCGTTTCACCCACTGCGAATAAGCGTCAATTTATTGTGAACAAATATTTAAGCTCACAACTAGAGGGAAACTTATTCAGTGTTTAAACTTGAGCTGAAAGTAACAAGCTTCTGTCCGTTTCGTATTAATACGATACCTTACTGACCGTCTGCTGCCCGGGGACGCTGATACGGATTCCCCCGGGAAGTGGCGATACTTTGACCATACTTAACAGGGGGCAAAAAGTTCAAAACAGAAGGATTTTGTCCTCGGGGTTGAGCCATATTTTGCGAACAGAAGAAATCACCCCTACTTAGGCAGCAGGACAGATGAACGTGGCGATGGAACTTTTACGCCCTGATTCCAGGAGGGATGAAATGGAATTCACTTGTTAGCATAATTTTAGGCTGCTGTCCTTCGCCTGCTGCCGGTTCGGTTCGCTTGGTTGCCAGTCCGGTTTTACCCGTTTCTTTGGTGCTGCTGTACGTTCACCCAACGACACTTTCTGTCCCGCTGGGAGTGGAAAACAAAACTTTTCCTTGGCCAGTTTGTTCTAGCTTCTCCGAAGAAAAAAAAGGCCCCGCTTGGGGGTCCCGGTCATTACGACGGCACTCACCCGTGCATTCAATTTTCATTCTGCTGAAGCGGCACTTTCTCTCCTTATTAGACGCTGCACCCAATCCCGAGATGAGAGTCCTTTTAATTGAATTTTCATATATTTTCAGCCGGGCGGCAGTCAATTTTTCCTTTGTTAACTTTTTCACTGCTTTGCTGTACAAAAGAACGGACTGGGGGTGAGGCTCACTTTACTCATTAGGCAGTGACAAAATTAATTATGTAAATAAAAGATTTCGAATAGAAGACAAAAAAAAAATGGGTAAAAGGGATAAGCAAAGCTTGACCATCATCGCCTTAAATTCTTGATAACTTAGGCGACAACTTGGTTTTGTTATTAATACTTTTATTTCAGCATTAGTTGTTGAAAATGTGAGCTGCCACGTAAAAGTTTACCCCCTAGCTAGTCTGATTGCCTTCAGGCTAACGATTGCTTACAATTGTGTAATCAAACATTTAGTTCCGTTGGTAATCAGAGATTGTCATCGCCAAGCGCTGAAAACGGTTCAAAGCTGTCATCAACTTTTCAGGTGCTGTCGAGTGTAAGCAAGCATGGACAGACAGACAGACAGACAGATACAGGAGAAAATACCCCTCACGCGAAACGCAAACATTCCAGCGAAAAAGGGGAATGATCCGGTCTGATTAGCATAATATTTACATAAAACTGCACCGCCCGCTGGGCGGGACATCTTTAGGGAATCTGTTGCTTTCACTTCGAAGCCCTGTGTTCATGTGTCCCTTTCTGCTTCGACTCTGGCGGGATAAATAGACTTTTCACTTTTTTGTTTACTTGTTTATACCGATGAAGCATCTTATCTAAGCAAATATGTCATTCCGAAGGGGCTTAACAGTATCCACTTTTACCCGGCCATTCTTCCTTTTGTATCGGAGGTAAGATTTTGGCAATTCTCGAAGCTATGATACGCATCTGAGTTCCCGATCCACAGAGCGAGAATCCCATTGACAATTTCTGTGCACGGGTCGAGTGGTGTTTGTTTTCGTTTGATCTTCAGTTTCAGGCTGCATGGTAATGGGATTGTTTGAGCTGAATAAATACGATATCAAAGGTGAACTTGAACGGATTTGTTTTAAAATTGAGAAAAAAATCAACGATGAGCTTATGTAAAATAATTGAAAACATTGTCCGTTTGTTCGGGCATCAAAAGTTGAAATGTGTATCTTGTAACGAACAATACGCGTGAGTTATTCGCTATTCAATGCAACGTTCGAAAGTGCAATGAAAAACCTACCTTATTAGACATCCATTAAACGCCACAACCAATTTCCACTTCATTGTGCTCCATAAAGCGATAAACGATACACACTTTATTTGACTCATTCACATCAAGTGCAGCAAGTGGTTAATGAGCTGCAAATTTGAAATTGCTGCCTTATTTGGCATTTATGCTACTCTATTAATGTTTTCAATTTTTAATTGCTGCTGCAGGTGAAACGTCTATTGTTTCGATAAATATTTTATTTTGAAAAATAACAACACACGATAAATCGTTCTGGCTTAAAATCACCCACACCTCAGTGCACCCGATCGCATCAATTAGTAACTGTGCTTCACGGTGAAATGGGCTTAATATCAAGAGTCATGAACCTGACAGTACTGAAATTGACTCACCCTTCCAATCGACAAGTTCGACGGTTTGACATGCTTGTGGCCTTGCTCGTAGAATAGGAATAAGAGCTAACGTTCAGTAGACGGAACCCACTCGGAAGGACGGCCTAGAATGCCGTTGACGGAATGAAGAACTGCTTACTACCATGAAAGGAACTTTCCTCAATCGTACACAAAACTACTCACTTCTGCATATCTAAACTGCAATCTTTCATTTCTAAACACTCACTCCGGCTAAAAAGCTCCCGGCTGGCAGTTCCACACGAGCTGTTTACCCCTTCAACGAATTTCCTTCTCAAATCCGACCAGGAAATGGATTCCCAGCAGCTCCGAACTTGATGCAAACGAAGGTGAGAGTATGTCTAATACCAGACTAGCGGTAGAACAAATGAATACCCTTCATTTTTCATCCTATCAAGCGTTTTTCACAAAAACACACATACACGAAATGTACATTCCTTCGAAATGAAATGTTAGTTTACCACCTCTAGGCCCCAACCGACCCCCGCCACCAGTTGTTACAGTGATGGAACCGCTTGGTAGTTTGTCTTAAAACGATGCAGATAAATAAGTACTAGTCAGGTGATTCATTTACGATAGACGTAGATTTGCTGCTCGTCACAGAAACAAGAGAAAAAAAAAACTACAAAACAAGCGCTCGTGAAAATGTGTCTTCGTTCTTGCAATGCAGGTGATGCTCATTGTGAACGGCAAAAGCCTTCTTCTGTAGCAGAGAAGATTACGCAAGACAGCTTTGTACTTCCAAGAAGTGTGAAAAATGAAAAATTTATCGCACTTCATTTCCTTACGAGCGGCAGGGATTCACATTTGCGTAGCTTGTCTTCTTAGGAAAACGGCGCTCCATTGACGGAGAATGGTGTAACAATAAAACATTCGTCTTACTTCGTGTCGGGATACGGAAGATCAGCTGGAAAGTGTAGATGTAATGAATATTTGACTCGAAAATGGTATAACGGCATTCAAGAAACTAATAATGAGAGAGACACGAGTCGGAAAAGTATAAAATGAATAATATTGATTAAAAATTTTAAATTTATACTTTTAAGAAAAGAAAGTTAAAACAAGAAAGAAAAAATGTAAAATTGTTATAATTGTTGAGATAGGTGGTATTTAAACATGAAATAATTTTTAACATTTTTTACATATTTTTGATATTTTGGTCACGCTAAGTTTTGATAAAAAGCAAATTCACAAATCTATTTAGAAGAAAGACCAAAACAAACAAAAAATCAAAAATTTTCAACTGTTTCTAAAGGATAAAGATGATTTCAAATCTTCTTAACACATAAAATGCAGTTCTGTCTGTTTGTCTGTCTCTCTGTTACAAATAGGCTCGTAAACTACTCTTACTTTTTCAAAGGAAGGGCTCTTATACAAATCAAACATAAATTTCTAACGGTAGTTTGGGATTTCTTCGTACTCTTAAAGAGGAGGAGGTCTCCCAGATAATTTAATTAGATATTTCAACCAGTTTTTCCGAGAAACAGCCTAAAATGATCGGGAGCCAAAAATTTTCGGGATCGTAACGACTAACGGTTCCTGGAAAACAGTCGAAAATGCTTAAATACCATCTATACATACAAAAATGGGGTTCTGTCTGTCTGATCCATATAGACTTGAAAATAATGGAAGCAAAATTTGGCATGTGATAGTTCACAAGAGCAAGAAATATTTCTGTGGTAGATTGACTTCCCTCCTTTTCATAGAAGGGAGGCTCCCATAAAAATGAAACACAAACTTCTGCAAAATTCATAAACTAATCGAGTAAGTAGAAACAAACTATAAATATTGAGGTTTTTGGGGGTAAGAAATGTGTCTATGGTGATTTGACACTCCTCTCTGCTCTGGAAAGAGAAGCTTCCATACAAATGGTCGGCGTACGACCAGACTGAGCCAAGCGCCAAACACATTGTTTTGAGTATTAGCATTTGAAGTTTGACCACCCATAAATTAATCGTGTTTGAACTTATCATTAATTCAATGCTAACACGTAATGAACAGGGCCTAATGAATGTCCTGTTATCATAAATATACGAAAAATAGCAATAATTGATAAACTATTTGGTTTTTATTTTTGACACCTATGCACTCAGTTCACTCTGGTCGAACAAAAATTTAAAAAAATGATCTTCAGTTCGGTCTGGTCAAACGTATTTACTACAACATATCAACTTGACTATTAAACAAACTAATTTTTCTCACTAGTCAAACGTGATACATAGATATCAACGCTGCTTTTTCTCTCAGTCCAATCTGTATCAAAAATTATACAGCTGATAGACAAACAAAGCTTTATTTCTGTTGCCCTATTTACTGGTGTCAAAGCGTACCAAGTGATAAGTGTAAAGATAGTATCAATATGAAATGCTCTGGTATTTCGAAGCGGGTATTATCTAATTTTATTGATTTAACGTATATTAACCCAGTCCTAACATTTGTTACAAGAAAAAAAAATTTTATTTGAAAAACATCAGATGAAAATAAAATGCACTTGGTTCGGTCTGGCTTGACAAGATCTTGAAAAAAAGTGGTGTGCCCATTGAAACGAAATTCGGCTCTACAAAACCACCTGGCTGTTTGTTTATCTAATTCTGATGACAGTCGTATTAACGAGCTGTCCGAAGCGGAGAAATCAGTTACTGGTTGAAATAAATCGCAAAGTTTGCTTTTAAATCACAAACAATCACTTTCTTTAGATGCCATGCCTGTGTTTATGGTTCACTCTGGTCGAACGCAATTTCGTTCTTTTCACAAAGTGCTACAGAGATTTTTTATTATAATACGCCTATGGACTGTTCAAATGATTTCATTCTTTAATGGAACGTAGATTATCAGTTTGCACATCCACTGGTGCTAATATCTCAATTTTAAAGAAAATGGCGCTTGGCTCGGTCTGGTCGCACGCCGACCAAATGAAACACAAATTTTTGAGTGAGAATAAAACAAGTAAATGGATCTCAATTTGGCATGAGAAAATTTTTAGGGGCGAAAAACATTTTCGTGTTAGCTTAACAACCCTCCCTTTTCTAAAAAAGGGGGTTCCCATTCAGGCTGTGCGAGATTTCGAATGATTTCGTATAATTTCGCAAAACTCGAAATTTCGGTTTCGCGAAATTGCCGAAAAATTTCGTTGAATTTCGCTGAACTCCGCCTAAAATTTCGCGAAATTAAACTTCCAATTTCGACGATTACGAAATTTCGCGAAATTTCACAAAACCGTAACATCATGCGGGAGGTATTTTTTATTCACGCAGAGCATAAAATTCATGTCATCACTGAAGTCATATTCGAGGAATATGAAGCCGTCCAAATGCGTTACAAGGTATCTAGTAATTTGTTTGTAGGAATAAATTTTACGCATCTTTTACGTACATCAAAATGTGGTTATAGTGCACAAGGTTAAAGAGGTCACTTTTTGTCTTTCGTTTAGGAGGGCATAGCAATTTCTGTCAAAACTAAAGCTCTGAAGCTCTACCTTACAGGCCAAATGTTCTATGCAACTCGACTTGTGAAAATTTTTCAAGCGTTTTACGGATTTTCTGTGTTAGAGGACTCCTTTTCGCACACCGTAGTGTATTTAAATGGGTTTAGGCTGACCAGATATCATGCCTTATAGTGTGCAGACAGAGTGATCGATGTGTCAAGCAGAATACATTGTAATTGCCTGAATTTTTAGTATTGTTTCAAAACACTCTGACTTCAAAGTCAGCACAGGTTTCAAAATTGCCAGGTACCTTATCAAAAATATTTTAAACGTGTTACCAAAAAAGTATACTTTATCAATGAATGAAAAAAAAGTACATGGTTCGCTCTCGTTGATTACATAACTGAGAAATGTTACTCTTGTTTTAGGGGACACAAAATTTTACAGTGTCAAAAACAAGTTCAGATTATAGCATAAAAGTGATTCTGACTTTGCACTTGACGAATATACAAGGTAGAAGAGAAGAAAGGTTAGAAAGAACGAGAAATAAAAGAACGAGGATGATTACGAATAACTTAATTGAGTAAAATGAAAACTATTTGTTTGTTGCATTACAACATTCCATTCTAACTGTTGATTGGTTGAAAAAAAAAAAATTTTTTTGGTTTGTTTCAAAGGGGCCGTTCCCAAACACGTAGTCATATATAGGGAGACGGGGGGTGGCTTATCAAAAGACCACGAAAAATCCCCCCGCGTGCGGGTTAACGAATAGACCACGTAGTCTTTTTTCTGACTTATAATTTATTATTGCCACTCAGTCAAGACGAAGCTTTCGCAATTTTTTTATTAATAAATTTATTTTACACGACTTGATAATTAATAAGTGTCACGGAAATTTTGAGAGTTGTCACCAATTACCTGCAATCAAATTTTTGAAACATATTTTAAAATTGTCCGAACGAAGAAATTTTTTTTTTGTTTTAAACAGGCGTTCCCTTAATGGCATTTACTTCTTTAGAATGATAGTTCTATTCTGCAATGCGTCGGGATTTATGACGTTTTTCCTCGAAATATATTTCAATACCCAACGACCGGTAAAAAAATCAACGTTTTGGTCTTAAAAACAATATATAAGACCTGGATGTTCATGAACTGAAGGAAGAAAGAAAGATGTTTACATTTTGTTCGACATTCAAAAACTTTGTAATTTATTAAAAAAAAACTAAGTTACAAATCCGATACCTGAAAATCACTAAAAGTAAGGTTTCACTTATTATCAACTAAATATTTTTCTAGATGAGTTCTAGATGAGTAAACAATTTACCATAACTATAGGCGAAAAATTTATCGTAGATGGTCAAATTGCTTAAACGAATTTTATTTATTTTGATACTGAACAACAAATTAAAAATCATTTTAAATATACTCAACAGAATAGCGTATTTTAAATTACTTTCAGGTAAGGAAATTGTGTTAGCCTTGCTGCTCAGGGGTTGGGAGGAAATATGACGGATGGGGGAGTGAATGTAAGCCTCAAGCTGCTTATATACCAACCACGCAACTCTTATTCTTGCGAGCAGGAACTAAGGGAAAATGAACCACCTAGCGGACCTCGACCATGGTGGAAAGCTTTGCCAAACATGTACTTGGTAACTATCACTTGCTCAAAAGCTTCTGTTCAGAGCACCTTCTCGTTAAATCAGTAGCGACGAGGGGTGGAAACTCCTTTCGAGTTACGAATACCGGACTAAGTGGCGGGTGTAAATTGGTGTTGATTATAAAGCTTGCGTACACACATTTAACTTATAATATATTCATCACGATTCGATACAATATTGTTCTTAACCTAGGTTTACTTGCGCTTTTCTGCCTGTGTAACTCTCATTGCACTTTCCAATTTTCCGCGGGTCGACCTCGCTGTACGATTTTTTTTCTGCTTGCTGTTCCCCTGCTTTGGCTCACCAGTTTCGGACCACCGGTTTGGTTCACCGGCGTTGGCAGCTACTCGTATAAGGGTATCTCTGCCGATTAACCTGGGCGGGATCACGTTCGCGTGCGTATTGTATAGCACCGCTCCTGCGGGGTGGGGAATATTGGGCCAAATCGAATGGCGACCTGGCGACGAGCAACTGTCGAGAAGAATATCTGGGGTAAAACCAGAACAGAACACAAAAAGGCCCCTCCAAGGACCTGTTCGGGGACAATTAGCAATGATTTCAGGCTCTTTTAAAACTACGTTACACAGGCGTTCTAGTATATAAATATAAAATTTTACCTTTTTCTTGTACATAAATGCCTTTCTTTATCTTTTAAAACACTCTCTTCCGCGCTTCTCTCTTCTTCGGATTCATTGCTAGTACACTATATTCATTTTAAATAGAATTAAGATTAGATTTTGGCATCACTTTGTTTTACACAATCTACTTTTACATACAATAACTTTTTACTGAAATGACCTTTTCTTTATGTTTTCACACAATTATTTTTAAATCGTGTCTTTTGTTTTTTCACGCAATTAGCTTTTATATCCTGACTTTTCCTTTTGTACTTTTCTTCTTAATTTACACGGATTTACACCCTTACTTTTCGTTTCGTCTTTTAGAATAAAACTGACTTCGCGCGCACTTCTTACTTTGCTGCTTGTTCAACGTAAAAAGAGCGTTCACAGCTTTAGCTGAGCCTTATTAATCCTCTCAGGTTTCCCGCATTTTGACGTATTTATCTCTCTTGGCAACACTTCCCGGTCGTTACTTAGGATGGCCCGAAACCCTTGTGGCAAAATCTGCCAAAGTGCATCTGCTCGCAGACCGGCATGAGCGACCCCTCCGTCCCAGACGCGAAGCGTCAGACTTTGAGGGATATCACCCATACAGAGTGGAGTAGTCGTGGTTGTAAAGAAAAGCTTGGCTGCGTGAGTAACCCCTCCGTCCAAGACGCAAAGCGCCAGACTTGGAGTGATATCACTCACTTAGGGGGCTTTTTTGCAGAGTCGTATTAAGGGAGTGAAAGGTATATCTGAGCAGCGTTAGCTTTTATTATTGTTGGCAGAGTCAACACTTTGAATTTGAAACCAAGGGCTACAATTGTTATATTTGTTAAAGACAATGAAATATTATTAAAAATTAAACAACCCTTATCTATGTGTTATTTTGGCTTGAGAAAATGATATTACTGAAAATTTTATTTACAATTTGTGCAATAACTAATAACATTTAGAACTTATAAAGTGACCTAGTGTAGGTTGTAGGTCTTTTTGAGTGTTTCGCTAATACTAGAAATTTTCCAAACACCCCCAAAATCTGAAGTTATGGTCAAAATACGGTTTTTTGGACCTCAGGGCATAAATTTTTTGAACTCAGTCATTTCTCAACCGATTTTCAATATTAAGACAGTTTTGGAAAGAAGATGAACAGAGCTTTCAAAACATTTACAGGTTTGTACTAATATCACTAAAACATGTTGCGTTATTTGAGTTTAAATATAATTTTTTAAACTTTTACATGCTATTTTTCAACATAACTTGAAATTTGTCACCTATTTTTGTGAGAAAGATACTACAAATACAATGTAATTTTGAAACAATATTCAATAACGAGTCAAACAAAAGTAGTTTTGTGAAAATCGGTGAATATTTGGCTGAGTTATAGGTTTTTTAAGGAAACCAGATTTTTTGGCATCTAACGCACAATTGTTTCACGGTGCTACAAATGGTAAAAATGCAAGAACTTATGATGTGACCTAGTGTGGGTGAATCAATAAACATATCGATATCTGAATACCTACGTTACTCTTCGTCGACCAGGTTATGCACCTTGCGATCAGCTGCTGAAGGGTACTTCGTTAGCGTACGCTCCAACGTTTCAAATCATTGTAATGCTATGATTCAGGAACATTTATTTTATTTTTCGAAACTTCGCGAAATTTAGAGACCAATTTCGTGTCGCCTCGAGAACTCGAAATCCACCTTGATTTCGTTTCGACTAATTTGGCGAAACCGAAATTAAGGGTTAATTTCGTTTCGTTTCTACACCAGAAAAGCCAGTTTCGCACACCCCTAGTTCCCATACACATAAAACACAAATTTTCGCACAATTCAGAAACTAAGCAAGCAGATGGAACCAAATGTGGCATGAGCAGATTTTATGGAGCAAAAAATATTTCATGATAGTTCGACATCCCTTCCTCTTCAGAAAGGGAGGGATGCCATACATGTGAAACACAAATTTCTGCACAACTCGAGAACTAATCGTGCAAATGGAACCAAATTTGGGATGTGAGGGTTTTTGGGGATGAGAGATTTTCCAATGCTGGTTTAACACCCCTCAACCTTAGACTCTGTTAAAATTTCTAGATGACGACTTACGATTTCTGGGAAACAGCCCAAAATGACCGAATATCACCCAATAGGTGTGTTTTCAGAACCAGAATAACGTTCAGATGCCAGAAACCGACTCAAAGTGCAATTTTGAAATCCAAGATCACTACATTTTTATGATAATCAGCTGAAAATGACCGAATGTCATCCAATATGGGTGTTTTCAGAATCAAGGTGATGTACAAAAGCTGAAAGTCAAGGATGTTCTCATTTCGATGAAACCAATCATTTGAAACGATCTGATTTTTGAGCTTTGGGCAGTCGAAAAGAATAGAAGGACTATTGTTTTTAATTTTCTGTTTTTTTTTAAGAAAAAAAAAATACAGCCATTCCTACCTCGATATAAGCCAATTTTTATTTTATTTAGCCAATTCGTAACGTTGTATCGAGTTACGTTTTATCGAACCCAAAAAAAAATATTTTCATTGATCCAAAATTTGAAAGGCTAATCGAAGGTGTGCAAAAACTTTTTTCCCTCCACCTAGCAGTATATATAACCCTGTCTTATGCCCCTTCAAGACAATTTTCGTAGACAAACATAATCATTCACAAAACAAACAAACAATAATAAATGTTCATTTTACCCCATTTCACGGTACTTATTGGCTTCAAAACTTACTTAAAACCTTCATTCGAAACATTATACACCACAGAAATAATTTTTGTGCTGTAATTTTATGATCTTTAAAAAAGTTACGTTATATCAAGGTGAAAATTACGTTATGTCGAGTTACGCTATATCGAGGTCGCGTCATATCGAGGAATGACTGTGCCAAAATTTTATTATATCAAAACCGATTTTCAAAATCTAATTTTTTGACGTAGAACTACGACTTTCAGCTACATACTCGGCTACATAGGGATGTGAAATGAAAATCTAAAGCCGGTAAAAGTGAAAAATATGTCTAATTTCAAATGCTAATAAATCGGTTAGTTTTTGATTGATTTCCTTCGTTCTTGCAGCAATAGATTGGAAAATCTTCTAAGATTCTTGCCAAATGAAGTAATTGTAATTTTATTATTAAAACTATTGTAATATTGAAAATAGTCAAGCCTTGTCAAAACGAAAAATTTAACCTCTGGTTGGTCGTTATATGATTGCTTCCCAAGCAGGGTCGACAAAATCATAGAGCTTGTAATTTTAAATATGCTATTTGGCCTGTATAAGAGCCTGTTTCAGCCGAAGCCGTTCATACATCATCATCATTAGGATCATTATCAGATCATCATCATCATTTTAGTGTGAGCTTCCGCTGAGCGAGCACGTATTTGTCTTTTCGGTAGTAGTGAAGAGTGTAATTGAAGAGTGTGAAATTAGGCAGTAAGAGGAAGAAGAAGAGTATCGGCCCCAACGACACAAAGAAAGCCTTCTTGAAAAAAAAGGGCAAACGAAGCAGCTATGCATCCTTTCAACCGGCGGATTCAATAACTAAATATGGATGATACCAACCAAAGCCAGAATCGATGTGATATCCTAGCTGATGTGGAAGATGGCGGTTCGGTCATCAGTTAAGTGACAGATGCATTCACCAACAAAAACAACCCTGGCGAAGGTTCGTCGGGTATTCGTCAGCCTAATCATCTAATCAAGCAAAAGCTTCCACCATTGATTTTAAAATCGGTCCCTCTAGAAAAACTCAAGAGGGCAGTACAAGCCATCAGAAACCCAAAAAACCACAAAAGATCAAAATAATGGTCGCAGTGGTCCAAATCTTACAAAAGTCATCGGAATCAGTGCCCAGTTCTAGCTCATAAGGATGGAAATAAAAGTCATCACGTCATCCCGGGAGGAATACAACAAAACCAAAACGTACCTGACCAGGTCCAACGCTAACTTCTATGGGGACTACCAGACATGGACCCAAAGGAAATTGAAGAGGAACTTCGTGAAAACTATAAACTACGCCCGATAGCGGTCTTTCCCATGAACCGTAGGAACCAGGACAAATTGTACCGAGATTGCCTGTATTTGGTCCACTTTGCTAAAAGCAGTGCAACTCTCGGCGCCTTGCAAGCCGTTCGTGTCATCAACCAAATCGTCGTACAATGGGAAGCGTATCGAGGACCAGTGCATGCGCTGCCTCAACTTTGGCCACGGTACCCGCAACTGTCACCTACAGCCGAAGTGCAACTTCTGCTCCTTGCAGCATTAATCCAATGATTGCCCGATCGATGGAAATGGTGCCCACAAATGTGCAAACTGCGGTGCCGCCCACAAGGCAACGGACCAGAGATGTACAAAACGCGAATAATACCGCAAAATCCGGAAGGAAGCCACCAAGCCGAACAAGCAGAAGAGGAAGAAGCAATGAATTTTAGACCTGGATCAGTTCCCCGAATTGCCTCCACCACGTCAAAGAACAGTGCCAAACCTCGAACCCTTACCGCTTCCCAACCAGCAGTGAAAAAGAAGTGCATCGCGAGCTGCGTTGCCACCCGGGTTCAGAACACAGCAGATCAACCCGGTTCAACCAGCCCCTGACACACTGCAGTCAGATTCGATAAACGTTCCCCATTCCAACTGGCAACCATCGTTTTTTTTTTTTTTTTTTTTAAGGGGGGATTTGTTAGTAGCTTAAGTATTTATGATAAATATTAGTAAATAATGAGTATGTGTGTCCAATCACAAATGGTGACTTCTCAACACTGTTAGAAATTTGTAATTTTAATTGTTAGGATTTGTTTGCTTTCGCAATTAGGACTTATCATTCGTAGGGATTTAAACCTACTTGTCAGAAAAGGGGAAGTAAACTTACAACTAACTTAATTGCTAACTTATTGGCTATAAAGAGAGCTTATCGTAGCAATTGAGGATTGCAACGATTTTTGTCGAAAACTGTTAATAATTTTATTTGACATAGCTTCTAATGGTTCAACACCAGTAAGTCTATGTAATTCGAGTGTACCAAACCAAGGAGGACGCTTCAAAATCATTTTCAGAATTTTATTCTGAATCCTTTGGAGCGTTTTCTTTCTTGTTGAACAGCAACTTGACCAGATCGGTACAGCATAAAGCATTGCTGGTCTGAAAATTTGTTTGTAAATCAAAAGTTTGTTCTTTAAACAAAGTTTAGAATTCCTGTTAATGAGAGGATATAAACATCTCGTATATTTGATGCACTTGGCTTGTATACTCTCAATGTGCTCTTTGAAAATAAGTTTTTTATCATAAATTAGTCCCAAGTACTTAACCTTGTCGGACCAACTTAAAATAACCCCATTCATCTTGACAACGTGATTATTGTTTGGCTTGAGGAAAGAAGCCCTAGGCTTATGCGGAAAAATTATCATTTGAGTTTAAGAAGCATTGGGAGAGATTTTCCACTTTTGCAAGTAGGAAGAAAAAATATCTAAACTTTTCTGCAATCGACTGCATATGACACGAAGACTTTTTCCTTTTACGGAAATGCTTGTGTCATCGCAGAACAATGACTTTGTGCATCCTGGAGGCAAATCAGGAAGATCTGAAGTGAATATGTTGTACAGGACTGGACCCAAGACTGAACCTTGAGGTACACCTGCTCTGACAGGAAATCTATCAGATTTTGAATTCTGATAGACAACCTGCAGAGTTCGATCAGTAAGATAATTTTTTAAAATTTTGATTATGAAAATTGGAAAATTAAAAGTTTGCAATTTCGCAATCAAACCTTTATGCCAAACACTGTCGAATGCTTTTTCTATGTCTAAAAGAGCAGCTCCAGTGGAATAACCTTCAGATTTGTTAGCTCGTATCATATTAGTAACTCTAAGCAATTGATGAGTTGTGGAATGCCCATGGCGAAATCCAAACTGTTCATTTGCAAAAATTGAATTTTCGTTGATGTGTGACATCATTCTGTTAAGAATAATTCTCTCAAACAGTTTACTTATTGAAGAAAGCAAACTGATTGGTCGATAACTTAAAACTTCAGCTGGGTTCTTATCCGGTTTTAAAATGGGAGTAATTTTTGCATTTTTCCATAATTTGGGAAAATATGCAATTTTGAAGCAGCAATTGAAAATTTTCACTAAAAATTCCATTGTGCTCTCAGGGAGATGTTTAATTAGTATATTAAAGATTCCATCGTCACCAGGTGCTTTCATATTTTTGAAATTTTTAATAATTGATTTAATCTCATTCAAGTTAGTTTCAATTATCTCTGCAGGTAAAAAATTCTGGGAAGAAATTAAATCAAATTGACGTGTGACTTCATTTTCAATTGGACTCAAAAAATTCAAATTTGAGTTATGAACACTCTCAAACTGCTGAGCAAGTCTTTGAGCCTTTTGTTCATTGGATACAAGAAAACGTTCACCATCTTTTAAAACTGGAATAGGCTTTGAAGGTTTCTTTAGAATCTTCGACAGCTTCCAAAATGGTTTTGAATATGGTTTCAATTTTTCAACTTTAGTCTCAAAATTTTGATTTCTCTGAAGAGTAAATCTATGTTTAATCTCTTTCTGTAAATCTTTATAAATAGTTTTAAAAACAGGGTCACGAGAACGTTGATATTGACGTCTGCGGACATTTTTCAAACGAATTAGAAGTTGAAGATTTTCGTCAATTATTGGTGAATCAAATTTCACTTGAGCCTTTGGAACAGAATAATTCCTGGCATCAACAATTGCACATTTTAATGCTTCCAAAGCGGAATCAATATTAACTTCGTTTTGCAAATCAAGCTCATTATTGAAATTTCTCTCAATATGAGTTTTGTATCTTTCCCAATTAGCCTTGTTATAATTAAAAACAGAGCTCATAGGGTTTAAAACTGATTCATGTGATAAAGAAAAGGTAATTGGAAGAAGGTCAGAATCAAAGTCAGCATGTGTGATCAAATCACTACATACATGACTTTGATCTGTTAGCACCAAATCAATTGTTGAAGGGTTTCTTACAGAAGAAAAGCATGTAGGACTATTCGGAGACAAAATAGAATAGTATCCTGAAGAACAATCATTGAATAAAATTTTGCCATTGGAATTACTTTGAGAATTATTCCATGAACGATGTTTAGCGTTAAAATCGCCGATTATGAAAAATTTCGAACGATTTCTGGTGAGTTTTTGTAAATCACCTTTAAAATAATTTTTGAGCTCGCGTGTGCATTGAAATGGTAAATATGCTGCGGCAATAAATAAAATCCCAAGTTCAGTTTGAACTTCAATTCCCAAAGTTTCAATAACTTTCGTCTCAATATGGGGAAGAGCACGATGTTTGATTCGGCGATGAATAACAATTGCAACTCCACCGCCGGAACCCTGAATCCTATCATATCTATGAACCACGTAATTGGGATCATATTTTAATTTTATGTTAGGTTTCAAAAATGTTTCAGTAATAATTGCAATATGCACATTATTTACTGTTAAAAAATTAAAAAGCTCATTCTCATTGGCCTTCAATGAGCGAGCATTCCAATTTAATATTTTAATTGTTTTATTTAAAATCATTGCTAAATTTTAAATTAGAAACAATTTTAATAGTAAAATTTGTGCCTATTTGAATGGCTTCAAACATTGATTTTGCCTGCAACATGGCGTTCATAAGATCGAACATTGCCTGTTGCAAAAAAGAAAGTTTACCTGCCGTAATAGGCCCCAGGCAGTTGACATTAGAAAAAATATTTTCGGCAGCAATATTAGCTGGAGTAATAGGTGTACAATTATTTTCTAGCGTGTTTTGCTTACCCATATTAACGGTCATTTTCGAACTACCAACACTAGGCGGTATAATGTTCGAACTACCTGTAACCTGTGCATAAGTTAAACGGGTATGCGAAGGAGTAGGTAAACTATGCGTCACTGGTACGCTTGGAGAATTTTGTTTTGAAGTTGGTTTTAATTGAGAAATTGAATTTTGTTTACCTTGCCTTGCCTTAACAATTGCTAAACGGACTGGGCATTGATAAAAATTTGACATATGGTTGCCGTTACAATTCGCACAGCGAAAATTTTTACTCTCTTTCACAGGACATGTGTCCTTTTTGTGAGAAGAGTCTCCACAATTAAGACATTTTTGGTCCATGTTACAGAATTTGGAACCATGGCCATAGCGTTGGCAAGTACGGCATTGGGTGATATGCTTTTCACCTCCGCCATACTTCCTATAAATTTCCCACTTTACACGCACATTATACAAAGCATGTGCTTTTTCAAAAAATTTTAAGTTGTTAACCTCATTGCGGTTAAAATGAATTAAATAATTAACAAGGGAAATTCCAGTTCTCTGACTGTTTTCGCCTCGTGATTTTTGTTTCATTAGAATTACTTGGGTAGGGGCTATGCCAAGTAATTCTGTTAAAGTAAGTTTGATCTCATCAACGGTTTGATCGTTGGTGAGACCTTTCAAGACAACCTTGAACGGCTTGGCGTTCTTGGTGTCATATGTAAAAAATTTATTCATCTTGTCAGTTAAATACTGAACAAGACGATCACGACCCTTTACTGAGTCGGCTAATAAGCGGCATTCACCTCTACGGCCAATTTGATAGGCAACTTTAACGTCAGAAACAAACGTTGAAAGTTCCTTTTTGAATATATTAAATTCAGAAGAAATAGTTACCACAATAGGTGGAACTTTCTCCTTTTTTAAAGATTTTATATTTTGTATAGTTTCATTATTAATAACTTCCATTTCACCAGCTTCTTGCTCAGGCAAAATATCAAAAGGATTGCCACTACAGACACTTGAAGTGTCAGAAAGAGATGCCTCTCTTTTCCTCCCCGCAGCGATGCGAGGTTTCTTTTTCCGTCCAGCCATTTCAGGTGACTTTTACTCGATTCGGAAGACGGTTTGCGGGTTATTTTTACTCGATTCGGAAGACGGTTTGTGCGCGGTATCAAATAAGTTTAGTATGAATATATCTAATCTAATCTTTTAAATGCGGTATAACCAACCGCGTAAAAAGCGACCCCAGTGTATTTCCCGAGGGGCCTATCATCATCATCACCGTTTATATTCAGACTGGCTCTATCCTTGACATCGTCCTCACCAACATTGTGGATGACTGTTCCAAGCCGTGCGCGATAACTATTCTTTCGTCGGAACACCTACCGGTAACATTCAACCTCGCTGAAGCTGTTAACCACCGTCAACTCTTTCGGAAACGCAATTACCATCGTGCAAACTGGCCCCGGCTGCTGCGTTTCATCGAGAACCGAACCGATGACAACATCCCACTGACAACGGAGAACGACATCGATAGGGTGCTACAAGAACTCTCCCAGAGCATTGAAGAGGCAGAAAACCGTTTCATCCCGACTACACCGATAACATGTAAGTTTACATCACTTGATGAAAAAACGAAAAGAATTATATCCCTTCGTAGCTGTGTTAGACGATATTTTCAAAGAACAAGAAACATCACAAGAAAAATTCTATTTAAAAAGTTGACAAAAATTATCGCTTCGAGAGTAGAAAAACCAAAATATAGGAAATTCGATACAGAATTGAAAAACCTGCCAAATTATGCTAGGCCCTGCTGGCGACTCACTAAAGTTTCAAAAAGTAAACCCAAACCAGTGTCCTCCCTCAGAGTGCTAGTTAAACTTCACCTAACTTCCATCGAAAAGGCTAACGCCATCTTCTTACAGTTAAAAGCTGCTCATCAGCTGGGTCAGAATATTGTCAGTCCGATGGAAGTGCCAGTCGCACAAAGTGTAACTGAAATAGCAGCAGTTCCAATCGAACTTTCTGAAGAGCAAAGAGTCATAGAGCTCGAGATCGACCAAGTCATCAGAGGTATCCGTAACATGAAGGCTCCCGGTTTTGACGGCCAGCTCAACATCGTACTAGAGAACCTTGGACTTAGAGCTCATAATCTCCTGGTAAAAGTGTTCAATCGCTCTCTGGAACTTGGATATTTCCCTTCCGCCTGGAAGTTGTCCAAAGTAGTCCTCATTCTGAAGCCCGGAAAGGACCCGACCAATCCCTCCTCATGTCGGCCAATCAGTCTGCTCTCCTCGACAAGCAAGCTATTCGAAAGAATAATGTACACCAGGCTTCTCAAATATACATTCTTCTGTTCATCAGCTGCAAAGAGTTACCAGTTTAATCAAACAGGCCAAGAGGGTATCCAAATCCACAGTAATGGCCCTAATGGATATAGCCAAAGGTGTCAATTGCCAAATGTTTGGCATGAGGGCCTAATATACAAACTGAAACGCTTCAACTTCCCAGTGTACTAGGTCAAAATCATCCCTAATTATCTCCAAGGTAGGACTTCACAGGTGGCAGTAGCCGGATCGCTGTCGGAACTCTATGATATATCTGCTGGTGTACCGCAGGGCAGCATTCTGGGCCCCATCTTGTACAATCTGTACACATCCGATATTCCACTGTTGCCAGGTGGAGGTACGCTACTGCTGTTTTCAGTCGATTCGGCGATTACCTACAAAGGGAGGAACATTCAATCTCTAGTGTCCAAGCTCCAAACTGGGATAAATGCTTACATAGAATACCTCGACAAATGGAAAATTCGAGTCAATGCAGCCAAGACGCAAACTATCGTGTTCCAGCACCGCAACAGCGAACGCCTGAAACCGAACACAAATATCAAGATTCAGGAGAGCGAACTAAGTTGGTCCACAGAAGTTCGATACCGTAAACTGGGGTGACTTAGATCACTGTACCTCTATTTTGAAAATGTGGTAAAAAAGCGCTCGTAGTGCTTGGAATTTGTCGTTTGTTGCATACAAACAATCAGTTCAAGCAGATTCAAAACAACAAGATGCAATACATAAAGTTTTTTTTATTTTGTTCCCAGATTAGTTCTTAAGATGAAAAAATATTGTAACAATGCATTTCATTGTTATTTTTGCAAGTTTTTCCTCGAAGGCAATGTTGAGTCCCAATAATCTCCACAGCGTATTACATATTTCTTCTTAAAAAAAACCCAAGACGTGAGGTAACATGAAAATTTGGACAATTGCATAAGTCATATTCCACGTGGACTAGTTGTTGATGATTTTAGACCACCTTCCCTCTCTGTTGTAATCATTATATATTCTACAAATTTTGTATGAATCTTGGACATCCACCAACATAAACTGTTCACGTGGAATGTAAATGGCCCTCAAATTGCTCTCCATATTTATAAACTCGTTTAAATCGTTTTAGGCAGTTTAATTTAGTGAAAGTAGCAAAGTGTTACTCCAAATTCATCAAATAATGAAGTGATTAAAGTCAAAACCAAATTGTTGCTAAACTATTGAAGTAGTGACTGAATCTTTCTCAATGCATGCCAGTACTTATTTTAAAAATATTAAACACTATTTTTTTCAGTAGATTCTAGAAATATTTAAGTTACAATCAAAAAAGTGATCAAAGTCACCCCAGTTTACGGTACCTGGGACTAGTGCTGGACAAAAAACTGATCTCCCGATCCCTAGCGAAAGACAGGGCGAACAAAGCAATTACACTACTAAAAAGATTATACCCAATCATTGCTCGCAGGGCTAAGACATCAACAACCAACAAGCTAGCAGTCTTCAAGCAAATCGTATCACCTATGCTGGAATACGGGTCACCGGTATAGAAGGAGTGTGCCAAGTCCCGCATCCTGCAGGTCATCACAAAACTGCAGGTCATCCAAAATCGGTTCCTCAAAATGATATTGAACCTACCAAGGAGTACACGTTCTACCAAGGTCCATCGACTGGCTTGTTTTGACCCACTGATGCACAGAATAGAACGTTTCGAGGAACGCCATAAAACAAAAACTCTAGCCTCTGAACGGCCAGAAATTAGGAATATCTATTCCTAGAATTTTCCTGTTAATAATGTACATAGTTAGGTAAGGTTAAGAAGTTAGAAAAATTTCAAATGAACGGAACGTAAAAGTTCAAAAACTAATAACCTCAAAGGGAAATAGCAGAAAAAACTATATAAAAAAAAGAAGAAGTAACCTAAAATTTGAATAGCCGAATGACGTAGCTGATCACTTGAAATGTATTTCATAAAGCGATTGTAAAACAAAAAACTTCTAAGTAAATTTGAATTAAAGGCAAAAAAGACGAAGCCGCTCATAATAGTTCTAGACAGCGACAACAGCAGGCCTTCTTTAGCAGCAGCAGTAACAGTGCAGTGGATACCAGTGGCAACGGATAGCGGCCACAGCTGTGGCATGGCTATGGATAGCGCAGCAGTTGCAGCGGGTATCAGCATCGATAACAGCTGATGCAGTGAGGCACTTTAATGAAATGCAGTCTCTGTGCGATAGCGGGCACTAGTAAATGCATTCAATGAAAAGTTGACTCATTTTGACAACATATGAGCCGTCTAGTTTTGAGTGCTGAATCAGTTTTTCACTGTTTATTTTATCACTAGGAATATTTTATTCGCACTGTCAGCGATAACGCAAAGATATGATCGGCATCTTATCCGATATTGTATTGAACAACAAATTGTCCTTTTCAGGATGAAACAAAAACCTAATTGAAGAGTTAATACTTTCCATTAAATTAATTAACGTTTCTAAATTTGTAACAGTTATAAATTTGACTTTGCCTCCGTGTCTCAGAACGTATTATCTTTTCCTTCAGTCATGAAGTAGTGACTTTCGAAAACTTTTATTCTTTGTATAAAAATTAAGTTTTCGCACAATCAAAATTTTAAAATCATCAAGCCCCAATCATGACAAGCAACTTACTATGTTGTTGAAAATGGTCAATCCTTGTTAAAGCGCAAAATACGATTGATCTGATTGGTCGTATAAATGATTGCTTCCCAATTACGGTCGACAGAACATACACCTTGCAATGTGAAATGTGCTATTTGGCCTAAATAAGAGTGAAAATGAGAAATATCGACTGAAATGGCTATTGATAGTTATCAATAATTTACTGATACTATCGATAATTATAGACAGTTTCTTATAGACTGTTTCAGCCGAAGCCGCTCATAAGGCGTCGTACACAAATTACGTACCGCATGAAGGGGGGGGGGGGGGGGTTGAGTTCGCATTACGTATTGTTACATTGGGGGGAGGGGGGTAGTTGAGACCGTTACGTAACTGTGATGTTTGCTTTCAAAGACTAAAAAAAAACACTATGATATTATTACAAAGTATGTTGAGATCTCATTTGACCTCTCTCCAAGAAACGTTTCTATATTTCACGGAAGACCAAAAACTATTCATATTGAACAAAAATGCCACTAAAATGCGAAGTCGATTGAATGAATTTTGAAAGCAAATTGTAATATTTTTTTTATAAAATTGACAAGAATAAACTAACGAAAAATGAACGAGAGCTGCAGATGTGGCATAGACACCTCGATTAACTAAACGTACTGCACAGTGGAGTGATTCCATACAAATGCTGGCTAAGCAAAATATATAGCCAAATTAAGGAAAATTCACACAATAGATCAAACAATGGTCGCAGTGGTTCAGTCTTCTACAAAAAAAGGAAAATCTATGGAACTTCCTTACTTTTTATATAGAATATGAGGAAAATTTTACATCGGTTTCAAAGTTTTAGAAAAAAATGTATCACTCTCGACAGATTTTGAGGCTTTCAGTTAGTGTTCTTCTACCAAACATGTTTGACGGAAGAGCGGAGCTTTGCGAACTAATCGAGCTAAGCGAGAATCTCAACCCTATCAAGTTGCGGAAAATTGTCATGAGAAAAATAAACCTACTTTTAATTACATTAGTCGAAATTTGTCATGGTCCACCAACCTGTTTCTACTTTGCCTAAAATAAATATTACTGCCCGTTAACCCGCTGACAAATCTCTTATGACACACCATGGAATTAATATTAACGTGTTTGTCACGTTGAAAAAAATAATTGGTTTCAAACTGGATCCGACACGGATCGCCGAATTTCATCCGAGGCCCGTCGTTGAAATAAGGGGTTGTACTGAACCAGTTTTCGTTTTTAAACCGTTGCCTTCCAGCAGCGGCTTTTACATATTAATAGCTACACTAATTAGAAGTGCATATAAATCTATTCCGATTATTCCGACGCTATTTGAGTTATGCAATGCAAATTTATCAAAATCACTTTTCAGCTCGACGCTTTCAATCAGCAGCAGTGACAGAGCAAAAGGGATTGCAACGGGATCAAACGTTTTACACTGCTGGGAGCGGAGCGCAGATGCGCTCCGATGTGGCATATAAAATTATCCTAGCTGATGCAAAAATCTACTCGTGATCCTCTCTGCTGGGAAAAGGGAATACCTGTAGTGCTGCTATTTTCAAATGTTTTATTAGGATTGGGCCGGACGATTGACGTTGGGTCGAAAGGTAAAACATAAAGTTTTATTCTGTTTAATTCTTCTCTGTACGTGAACTATATTCATCTCCAACTAACAAGCACGTTTCATACTTTATCCCTGAATTTAATTTATTTTTCAACAGAACTGCAATTTGAACCTCTCAATGCATCGCAGTTGGGAAACACCGAGAAAGTAAAATAGGAAATTCTACTTCGGCTCACAATATGCAGCATTCCCATGGGTTAGACCTAGATTGAAATATATTCGAATGCAAAATCAATTAAATTGTATTTTCGTATGATTCAATAATCGAATTATTCGAAAATATTTCAACTCAAAGCGCAAGCCCTGCTGTGGCATACTTTCCGAACAATCTTCAAACTATGCTGGCGTTGCGTTGCTCAACTTCGGCCGACTGGAGCGGAAAAGCAAACCTTTACATTGCTATCCGAGGTCCGAGTGCTGGGGCTTAGGTTTAGCGTGGCGAATGAAGTGGAAACCTTTAGAATGGGCACGATAAAACATTCTCTATTCATGAAAAGCTTCACTCTTTCGTCGCTCGTACTCAAAACCTCCTCTAGTTATCCATCAGCAATATTGAAAATCTGGTCGATATCTGGTTCATTCCGGTATCGTAGCTTAAACGATTGCAAATGCCACCCGCCGGAGTGGGGGGGGGGGGGATGGAAGTAAGTGGTGCTATATTGAAATTCCTAAATGTTTCGGTGTCCTGGGGGAGGGGGGGAACGGGGTTGAACTACCTAGCAAATTCGCAATCAGCGTTTCGCATGTGGGACTAACATTTCCGCACTGTAAGCGCATCGAGTAGATTTTAGCGACCAGCCCGAAAACCTGTTCCGATTAGTGCCGTTAGTACGGAAACGGCTGATGCTCTAAAATTCGTTGCACACAACTCAATTTTTAAGGAGAAGCTTTCGGTAGCAAGAGCGTAATCAATTTCATGCCGGAAGTAACCCACTCAGGGGAGGGTAAGCTGATCAGACAAGCACGTGGTGGAGCTAGTTCAGTATGCTAGTATTAGCAGTTGATCGAATCAAATGAATTGGTTTGGAGAACGATTGATTTGGGGTTAATTCCCATTTCATATTCAATAGGGTTTTTATAAAGGAGTTGAATATTCAATTTTTCGTTAAGCATTGAAATAATGTGCTAAAAATAAAGTGTAGAAGCTTTAAACAAGACCTTGATTAGATAAACTTTTTTGGGTGTTGCACATTATCAAATCATCAGTTTCTCTAAGTTTCGTCGTAGAGATTCATAGCCGAAATGATATGCGTTACCGGAAATCAGTTTATTCTCTTTTTTATTATAATCTTCGGCGGGGGTAATGGCATAGACGTGATATTGGGTTATGACTATAATACTTTTCAGCTAGGTGGTTAAAAAAGTTATGATATAATTAGATTACTTTTTTTAAATAAATACAATCTATTTAAATCACAACTAAATATCCTATCCCTCTCAAATGCGTATATACACCATTTTCTGCACCTACTTATTCTGTACGTACTAAATTCAACCGCTTCTGCTTACTCTTTTGTTTCCTGCGACCCTTTCCCAGCGCTTACATATGCAATCGAGCGCGCAAATAGCGACTGATTAGCATATCCGAGACGTTAACGAGCTGGAGGATTAATCCAGACTCGAATTTTCCCTCGCTGGCGGATGGCTTCCGATGCAGGATTTAACGATTGAGTTGATCCAACCAACACCGAATAATGGCAATAAATAGAATAAAAAGAACTAGAATCCCGTTTCGTTCCGGTGTGCATCATCATCACACTTCGGTGCACACCAGTCATGGGTGTAATTGCTGCATCTTTCACCGGCTGTTTTAGTTGCAGCGTATTCAGGCCGGAGATAGGGAGATGAACCCCACCAATCGTTGAAGTTCATCACTAGCTAATGAGTGACGAACCACCGACAGACGTTACACCGGACGGAGGCGAGTACAAAACGCCAAAATGTAGGCACCGATTTCAGTGAGGTTGAGAACGGAACAACCGGTTTTCAATCGACTCGGAATGGAATGAAATAGTTACTTCGATACGCCACTGGCATTTGTTTGATGCGAGCAATTGATTGCGGCTTATCGTTGATCTTATCGCTGCACGGATATAATTTACATTTCATTGAACGGCTTCGATTTAGTTCCGAAGTGGAAAGCGAAATATTCAATTGGCGTTATTCTTCACAGGCAAGTAAGACAAATGTAAACGAAGAAAAATTCCAGTGCCCCAGCAGGTGAACAAAGCGGTTTAATTTACTCGCTCTTTTCTGGTGCAGTTTACATGCTCTTCAAAATAGCATGCATGTGTGCATGTCTTTCATCTGGTGAATCCTTTTGCTAACCCGAGAAACGATTACGGATCGGTTGGCAAAAGCTGCATATTCCAGCTGCATATATCCTGTCTCACCTCACTGGGTTAACCGAGATTATAATAGAGCTCGTTTTGCAGCCAGAACGGACGCATCCATGACTCATCTTTAGGTGCACCTCCAGGACTCCTCCTTTCCTGGGTGGGAAGAGATAAGAAATCGGCAGGAATACAGCGACGTGATCGATCCACACAGCGGACTAACGACGACGGTAAGCGGTGAAGAGAGTAAAAAAAAACGTAAACCGTTTCGTTTTCTGAAGAGCATAACGAGTACCGGCAGTGCCTCAAAGTGTACTACTGAGCACTACCGCGCCAACGTAGAAGTTATTGTTTCCACTTCAAAGAAAGGTTATAACAAGGTATCAGTTGGGAGAACCACTTCCATGTAAATGGTAAATGCCTGGAGATTACATTGCAATGAAGCGGAAAAAATCGCTGTGATGCTATTTCTGCGCTACGAGTACAAGTGCTTCCAGGGAGCGGTTCAGGATTCAATCAGTCTCCTGCTCCTCGAGGGTTTGAAGGCGCTCCGGTCTCCGGTTGGGTGCACCATTCGGTCGGGATAAAATATTGCTGCTTCGAGATCTGGGGAAAATAGATTTCTTGTTCTATGCAAATTGAGCTGAGATTGCAGACTCCTCCAGTGGCTTGATGTACGCGCATCTGCAGCTGGGGCCAGCACTGCATGCACGACCGGTGCAGGATAATAAAGGAGTTGAAAGTGTGATTTTCTTAATCGAATGCAGCTGATAATATTGGTAGCTTTTGTGCTGGCCAGCGATTCTAATAAATTTTTATGGAAGAAACTGATGATACACAAGATTTCGAGACTGCCGACTTACAGTCAAATTATTCCCAATGGTAGAAAACTACCACTCAACTTCGTCTTCATTCCGGTTCGAGTCATTCGAATGAATGACTACTTGAGCCGATAGGATTCAACGAATAAAGACGGGTTGGTTTCGCATACGAAGAATTTGCCTATCTATTTGCATTCGATTGCTTCGACAGCTCCCAAACTGTAAGAATGGAAAGTCCAATGATGCATAGCTAAGTGGTAAAGTCCCCCTATATAATCGACGCGCAGGTGAAGGACTCTTCGGGCAGAACTAGACACACACACGTAAAGCCTCAAGATGGAGAGTGTAATCGAAATCTGAGTTAGTACCCTTTTCCATTGTGGTACCTTTTTCTATTGGAAGAGGGTCCGAAGGTGCATTCCGGAACATGCACACACGCAGGCACACTTACACTACTTACAGCACAGTCTTACCGGGAGCTCGATATCAATTGGTTTCCACTTGGGCATGCAAATTGATTTGTTCGATTTCGTTTCTGTATTGCTTCGGTGGGGAGTAAACTATTTGGAATCCATCGAAAATCTCTCTACGAGCAGGGGATTTTCGGCTCTAGAGAAAATGACAGTTTTGTAGTTTCTTTGTAAAATAATTGTAGCGTTTAGTACAATGTAAAGGGGAAGCAATTTAATTTAGGTAATGCATTCTTTTCTTATTGATATCTGTTCACATTAAAGAATTTATTCAGTGATGTTCGGATTTTAATATAAGCAGAATGAGGAATCAACACACTAAAATGAAACCCATATTGTTTATTTGGTGTATAACTAAGTTCTTGCTGTTTTCTTTTTGGTAAAAATGTAGTTTTATTTTGAGGAAACAATTATCACTAACCATTAAAAGTGTTGTTCGTCGCTAACTACAACTTTTTTCCAGAGCTCAAATACCGTTGCGATAAAAGTGCTCTTTTTTTGAGGCTTTCAACAAATCAAGCCATTTTTTCAAATTTAGAAAAACTATACCGAGCGTCTTAGCAGAAATTTTTAGATTTTTAGTAGAGTATAACAGAAACCGATAACTATTTCTTTGAAGCCATTTTTTGTTGTGTTCATAAGAGCAAAATTGCTGATCAGCCCGACCGTGAACGGAACAAGTAATAATTGTTGTATGTTTTGCTAATGACGCTGTTGGCCCAGGTATTCTGTACCTGCGTCTAATCCACGTGTTATACTCCCAGCTGACCTCCATTCCGGTGGAATTTTGGGTTTAAATAAACAGCGACACAAATCATAGTTTCCTATGCACTAGTACAGGTCGGACTCGATTATCCGGAACATCAAAAAAATTTTCATTCCGGATAATCGAGCTTTCCGGATAATCGAATCACATAAAAAATACTGAAATTTTGAGATTAACGAGCATAAAATAAATATTTCTTTTCTTCATTGACTTGTATAATGCAGTGGCGTAACCAGAAGTTATTTCTGAGGTAAAAAGGGGTAAAATCTTGAGAAGCAAAAAAACTAAATTGGACATTGATTATTTTCACTTAATTCGGACATGTCCCAAACATGCCAGAAGTGACTTGAATGGTAACAAATATGCCAGAAAGGATGGTAAAGACAAAATTCTGGAATAAAAAACTTGAAAACGGACACCGAAAAAAAAATTCCGGATAATCGAGTCTCCGGATAATCGAGCCCGACCTGTACATAGCATTTTTAAGCCTAAGTACAAATAACTATTTACAGAGTTGGCAAGTGGCTAACGGTGACTGACTTAACCCTCTAGTGCCCAATGTCGCCATTTGGCAGGCTTCAGTCGAAATTCTGGAAAGCTTCAATGAATACTTAAAAAGTGTTTATAATGATTCATAGTGATTTTACCGAAGCCCGTCTAAAAATAACCTTGGGCACTAGAGGATTAAACGTTATATATGCCACCTTATATTGTCCGCATTGTCGTTGATTATAAAGCTCAATATAGTCCAGCAATCGCGTAAACTGACGTCGCTTGACCGTCGATTGTGGATGGCGTGCACAGTCAGTCCTTCATTTGTTCGGTTGCACTTCCGAACAACTTCTTATATCGAAGCAAGCTATTTCTGCGTTTGAAATGAATCCTCATCAAGCAATTACTCGAGTCCCCAGCGACTTGCGAGGTTTTTATCCATCTTTCGCGCACACGGTCATCAACATCGAAATTTTCGTCTTTGAAACTACGGAATCAATCACGGCACATTGTTTTACTCAAAGCAGCATTTACGTTAACTTGTTTCAACCCTCGACGCGCCACTATTTTCTTTGAGTGCAATAAAAAGGCAACACTTGCCGCTGAAAGAAGTTATTTGGCACAACATCAGATATTTTCCCACAACTGGAAGAGGTGAAATTTTGAGAATCAATAAAAACTAATTAGGTATTAACTGATTTTCCTTTTTTAGGACATGTTACAAACTTACCGGAAGGGACAGAAATGGTAGCAAACGTCACGAAAGGGATAGAAGAGGTAAAACTTCAAACCAAAAATTATAAACAAGCAGAAAAAAAAAATATTCTGGATAATCGAGTTTCCGGATAATCGAGTCCGACCTGCAGTTCTTTTTGACGAAATTGCAGTCGAACATAAAAAAAATTATCAGAAATTTGATTTGTCAACTCCTGTTTTTTAATTTGTAAAATTCAAATTTTATTTTAATCTAATTTTTTTAGATTTTTTTTAAGTTTGAATTTTTTTTGTAACAAAAAACATGTTAAAATATCTTTTTTTAATTTGCATATTTTTTTTCTTAAATTATAATTGATTTATTTTTTTCAATTCTTGAATCAATGAGGGAACGCCATTAATTACGTAGCACATAAATAACTTTTTTCGACCGCCTTACTTTCTTTATGAATTTTCGAAATTTTCCGTATGGCTTGCAATGCTCTATTATATAGCCCCTCTTTCTTTCCATCGAACCTTACGAATTTAATAGATGGTTCTTTACCACATACCAGCTTTGAATAAGCCATATTTGAAACTATGGAAAAGACTTTTCCTGCTATATATAATCGAGTCTAAAACTATATAAAATCGAAGCATATATAATCAAGTCTTTGTATAAACGAGACTATCTATAATTGAGTCACACCTGTATTATTTGAGTATTTTATTATATTTTAAATTTAAATATTTTAGTGTTTAAGTATTTTAGTAATTCAGTATTTTAGCATTTTAGTATTTTAGTATTTTAGTATTTTAGTTTTTTAGTATTTTAGTTTTTAAGTATTTTAGAATTTTAGTATTTTAGTATTTTAGTATTTTGGTATTTAAGTTTTTTAGTATTTTAGTTTTTTGGTATTTTAGTATTTTAGAATTTTAGTACAGGTCGGACTCGATTATCCGGAACATCAAAAATTTTTTCATTCCGGATAATCGAATCACACATGAATGCTGAAATTTTGCGATTACCGAACATAAAATAAATATTTCTCTTTTTTATTTACTTGTATGATGCAGTGGCGTAACCAGAAATTATTTCTGAGGCAAAAAGGGGTCAAATCTTGAGAAGCAAAAAAAAAATAAATAGGACATTGATTATTTTCACTTAATTCGAGCATGTCATAAACATGCCGGAAGTGACTTAAATGGTAACAAATATGCCAGAAGGGAGGGTAAAGACAAAATTTCGGAATAGAATGTGAAAACGGACACCAAAAAAATAAAACTCCGGATAATCGAGTCTAAAATTCCGAATAATCGAATTCGGGATAATCGAGTTTCCGGATTATCGAGTCCGACCTGCATTCTAGTATTCTAGTATTTTAGTATTTTAGTATTTTAGTAATTTAGTATTGTAGTATTTTAGTATTTTAGTATTTTAGTATTTTAGTATTTTAGTATTTTAGTATTTTAGTATTTATGTATTAATGTATTTTAGTATTTTAGTATTTTATTATTTTAGTATTTTAGTATTTTAGTATTTTAGTATTTCAGTATTATAGTATTTTAGTATTTTAGTATTTTAGTATTTTAGTATTTTAGTATTTTAGTATTTTAGTATTTTAGTATTTTAGTATTTTAGTATTTTAGTATTTAAGTATTTAAGTATTTAAGTATTTTAGTATTTTAGTATTTTAGTATTTTAGTATTTTAGTATTTTAGTATTTTAGTATTTTAGTATTTTAGTATTTTAGTATTTTAGTATTTTAGTATTTTAGTATTTATGTATTAAAGTATTTTAGTATTTTAGTATTTTAGTATTTTAGTATTTTAGTGTTTTAGTATTTTAGTATTTTAGTATTTTAGTATTTTAGTATTTTAGTATTTTAGTATTTTAGTATTTTAGTATTTTAGTATTTTAGTATTTTAGTATTTTAGTATTTTAGTTATTTAGTATTTTAGTATTTTAGTATTTTGGTATTTTAGTATTTTAGTATTTTAGTATTTTAGTATTTTAGTATTTTAGTATTTTAGTATTTTAGTATTTTAGTATTTTAGTATTTTAGTATTTTAGTATTTTAGTATTTTAGTATTTTAGTATTTTAGTATTTTAGTATTTTAGTATTTTAGTATTTTAGTATTTTAGTATTTTAGTATTTTAGTATTTTAGTATTTTAGTATTTTAGTATTTTAGTATTTTAGTATTTTAGTATTTTAGTGTTTTAGTATTTTAGTATTTTAGTATTTTAGTATTTTAGTATTTTAGTATTTTAGTATTTTAGTATTTTAGTATTTTAGTATTTTAGTATTTTAGTATTTTAGTATTTTAGTATTTTAGTATTTTAGTATTTTAGTATTTTAGTATTTTAGTATTTTAGTATTTTAGTATTTTAGTATTTTAGTATTTTAGTATTTTAGTATTTTAGTATTTTAGTATTTTAGTATTTTAGTATATTATCAGAATTTCGGGATTTCAAGATTTTGGGATTTAAGAGATTCAAAAATTCGGATCTAAATTTGAGTATTTTGAGAATGTAAAAATTTAGCAGCGTTTAAATTTAGCAAATCAGAATTCTAGAAATTTTAAATTTAAGGGAATTCATGATCCTTGGATTTTGTTGTTAGAAATCCTCGAAAATTTTTTTATGGATTTCATAATTTTGAAAAAGTAAGAATTTAGTAGGGGAACTGTTCCATTATTCATCTCAGACCATATATTCATCTTCAATGGAAAACAGGAAAAAACCCATATTTTCTTCCTGAACCAATTTGCTAATCCATGGAATGGATTATTATTAGTTCGCTGTAGATTCCTCATAAAGTATAACCCTCAAAAACTCACCTAAAAGCACTAAATTCGATATTATGGTCGGGCATTTGCACTCGAAAACTCATTTAATTCAATCACCTACCTCAGAAAACAAAATCCGCGCATTGCTTCATACGGCTACAACGGGAGTTGTTCAATAGCCAACTAAAGTTTTTTCATCACTAACGGATCACGTTTTATTTTAATCACTAGACAAAATCACTTCACTAAGAATGCTTTAATCTTTGAAATGTTCACCTCAGATTTCCAAAAACAAGCTTTCATTAGCAGAAATATATGAGATGAATTTTTACAAATCCTAAATCAACTGTATATATTTTTTTCTTCTGTTTTCACTGCGTTGAAGAAAATAAAAAGTTGCCAAATCAGTTTCTGTTAATACGTGAAAATCATGCTGAAAATGTTTTATTATTCCGACATAATTGACATAAATCGACAGAACTGTAGTGGTTACCTAGGTTACCAATTTAATACGTTAACAACTACAACAGCGGATACCTAGGTAACCTACTACGACGGTTTGCGGCTACGTTCATTCATGATAATGGGGCTCATTAATGATTAACAGTGTGATGAATATGGGGGCTGGGTGATTCTATAAGAGCACGTAAGCGTATTTCGTTAATTTTTTTAATGACTTCGTGAAAATTTGGTGTTTAATCCGTGCATTCTTTGCGAATATCGGCTTAATGAGACGAATAATGGATCCAATACCCTATAAAGGATTTTTGGGATTTTGGAATTAAGGTCAAAGGTTTAAAGTGATTGGAGTTTTTGTGTTTAAGGATTCCAGGCTTTAAGGATTTAGAAAATTGAGATTTTAATTTTAAGATTAAGATTTTAATTGATTCAGGATCTTGGGATTTTGTGATTTCAATATCGCATGATTTAAGGATTTTGAATTGTAAGAATTCGAGTATTTATTGCGGTTGGGAATTTTTGGTTTTAAGATTGCAGGAGTTCAGGATTGTAAAACTTCAGGGTTTAAGGACTTTAAGAAATTCAAAATTTTAGGAATTTTGGACCAACAGATCATAGGATTTCAATATTTTAGGATTTTCAGATTAAGGCAAACTTAGGAGTTGAGGTCTTCGAGAGTTTTGAATTTAGGGAAATAAATATTTTATGGATTCAATGTTTGAATGTTTCAGGATATAAAATTATAAGAATTTGAGATTTTGAGATTGAAAGATGTAAGTATTTTATTATTTTAGGATTGTTGGATCTAGGCTTTGAGTATTTTAAGATTTAAGGATTTTAAAAATATCGTTTTTTCAAATTCCACGATGGTAAGGGTCTTAATCTTAGGACATTAGGATTTTGAAATGATGGACTGTCTTGATTTTAGAATTTGGCGATTTTTGGATTTAAGCCCTTTAGAACTCTAGGATTTTTTGAACTTGACAATTTACATTTTTTTTTTTGACTTGACTAGCTGTTTGGGAATTTGGGATTTTAGAGGTTAAGGGTCTAGAAATTTCTGTATTCCATTATTTTTATAATATGAGAATTTAGAATTTTTGAATTTTGAGAATTAAGGTTTTTAAGATTTAAAGAATTTAGGATTTTAGGAATTTGGGAAAAAGAGATTCTAGGATTTGAAAACTTCGAGATTTCAGGATATTGGGAATTTAACATTTTAGGATTTTGAGTACTAATCGACTTTGGGATTGGAAGATTTTAGAATTTGTTATCGTTATCCAATCATTAAAATATATGAAATTCGAAAAATTAAAAAACCATAATAAATGCAATTTATTTTTGCTTAGTTTTGCCTCCTCGATAGTCTCTCCGAAGCGTGAAGTTGGACTGGATCGATGGACTGTTAAACGTTCTTTGGAAAAGCTCTCAGGGTTTATGGATTTGAGGATTTGGGATTTTGAGATTTTAGAATGTTAAGTTTTCAAAAAATTAAGATCTAAAAATGTTAGGATTGCAAGAATTTGAGTATATAGCAATAAAAGAAAATTAATGTTTTGAAGATTTTGAAGTATTACGAATTCTGGATATAAGGATTAGAGGATCTTAGGATTTTAAGTTTTTAGAAATTTAGTAAGAACTTTTGGATCTTAGGATTTATAAATTTTGAGATTTTAGGATTTATAGAATTTTGGGATTGCTGGATTTTGGGATTAGAGAGTTATAAGATTTTAAGTGTTTAGAAATTAAGGATGTGACGATTCTGGTATTTCAGGATTTCAAGATTTCGAGAATGCAGTTATACCTCGACATAAGGCAACATTATTTTTTCCTCGTTACGTTAATCCGAGTTACGTAACATCGAAGCAAGAAACCAATTTTTCATTGACGTGAAACTGTTAATAATACTCAAAAGGGCGTAAAAACTTATTTTCTATCATCTAGCATTATTTTGAATTTTTTAAGACATTTTCCGTAGACAAACATAATAAGTCACAAAATATTTGAACACAAAGATCAATGTTACTCCATTCTACAACTTAATTTGGATTTGAAAATTTCATGATTTTATGATTTTTTGATTCTAGGATTTCAGAATTTCAAGTGTTTAATGATGGATCTAAGGGTTTCAAGATTTTGAGTATTTAGGATTAAAGTTATTAAAATACTTTGGGATTGTATGATTTTTGGATTGCTACGATTCTTAACCATTCCCTGTTGTTTCGTGATAATGTGGGAAACATTTGTTTGTGTTTTATTCCATTCTTAAAGTTTTTATGATAAAATCAAGAAAAGTTTTAGTAATTTAAATTGCAGGTAGTTTAGGTGCCGTTTGGCGGCCTCAGCCCGAAGTTGGAAAGGTATCTTTCCATCTTTTGTGCCTTTTAAACTGCTAATTAAGGTTGCTTAAAAATGTTTTCGTTTTTGTTTTTGTGTACACAACGTTTTTAGTGATGTTTCATAGTTTATTTTTCCTAAGATTTTGGATTTTGTAGGCTTTTGAAATTTCAGGAGATTGGGATTTTACGATTTTGAGATTTTGTGAGGTTCCAGGATTTTAAATTTTAAGAAATTTGGGATTTAAGGATTTAAGGATTTTGAAAATTTGAGAAGGTAAGATTTGAGGCTTTCAGGATTTTTGAATTTTAGTTTTTTTTTTCAAACATTGAGAATAGGTTATGTTTTCATTTAATTCCACTACAAAACTGCATTTTGAAGTAGAATTAAATGGAAACATAACCTATTCTCAATATTCAATTCCATTCTACTAAGACGCTCAAAAAGAAATTTATTTATTTTTTTTTTTATTTTGGAGTTCAAGGATTTTAGGATTTAAGAAGTTTTGGATTTTGGAATTTAAAAGTTTAAAAATTTTAGGATTTTGGGTTTTCAGAATTTACTTACAATTAGGATAGGAGGATTTTAGGTTTTCAAGATTTGGAGAATGTAGGAATGTTGTGTTTTGGAATTTAGGTATTAAATGTTTTCAGGATTTGGAGTCGAACGGTTTCAGGAGTTGGGGTAGAAGTGTTTCAGGATTTTAGATATAAGGATTGTTAGATTCAAGGATTTAATTGTTTAAAAATTTTAGGATTTTGGAATCACATGGTTTTTAAATTATAAGATATATGAAATTGAGAATTTCGGGATTTAAAGATTTAAAAATTTTGGGATTCTTGGATCTCAGAAAGATAGGGTTTCATAGTTTTAAAATTTGAGGAGATTGGAATCGATTCTAAGATTTTAAAACTTCAAGAATTAGGGATTTTAGGAATGTAGGATTTAAGGATTTAAAGATTTTGGGTAATATCGACTTTGGAATTGAAGGATTTTGGGATTTGTTATCGTTATCCAATCATAAAATTATGTGAAATTTGAAAAATTGCAAAAACCGCAAACCTCGATAGGCTCTCAGAAGCTCAAAGCTTGACTGGAACGATATACACTAAGGTCGCTTTTTACACGATTTTTTTTACGCCAATTCCGGAATTTACGCGGTTTTTCGCGGTTTCTTTTTACGTGGCACGTCTCCCCCGCGTAAAAAGCGACTTTAGTGTACTTTTTTAAATTCTTTGGAAGATATTAACTTTTCAACATGCTGCAAAACGTTTTCCCTTGGTTCAAGCTTTTGAAAACTAAATAAAAATCATTTAATTATCTCTTTTCAAAATGGTTTCAAAACAAGAGGCTTTGCGCAAGCGCATTGCACAGTTCTATGAACTGCACAAAAATCTCGCAGAAAGTTTACGGTAAACCATTTTCAAGGCTATAATCTGATGATGTTTGGCCAGATTAAATATCACTACATTATGCCAGAAACAAACTTATCTTCATTTGTACCCGAAATTGGACTTGCTTATAAATGTTTTTCGTTTCTGTTTAAGCTTTAGCAATTCAAACTTTATTTTTTGTCACATGTTGTCATGGTTTTTATTCAAGCATAAAGTATATTAAAGGTTTTTAACATGATACGGAAACTAGCAATCTATTCTTACCTATTGTAAGATTCTAAAGAAATTTTCAGCGGTTTAAAAACAAAGTCCGTTTTATTACCTTTGAAATGTTTTGGATTTGATTGTGTGTGTAAATAAATTTAAAATTTTATTTTGTTATAATATGCAGCATGTTGTTTTAATATGTACCAACAATAAATCTTGCCCAAGTAAGTCGGAAGCCGTAAACCTTGTTTGCAGCAATAGTTTCCATCGCAATGCATCAATAGTATCTTGTTCGGACGTCTATCGGGGGCATACCTATCGGCATCCAGCAGCTGCATCCATGTGAGGAGGAATGATGGCCAACCAATTATTGCGAAAATCCCATACGATCCCTGAAGACAGCTTGCATCCAAACGATTTCCGACAACCGTTCTGTGCTCATCAGCATATTCTACCGAGGCCAGAATCAAAAGAGTGCCAGGACTCCTACGTCGATGGTGTGATAAGGGGCGCACCGGGAGGAAACATAAACAATTCCCGCAACTGCAGCAGCAACGAGTTACCGACACAACAATAAAGTCAGAAGCGAAATTATAATCATAATATTTGCATAACTCGTTAATAATATCATTTTATGCTTGTTCCCTTTCAATGTTCTCATTCACTCTGTTTCGCCACTCGACGAGCCTTCCAGCGTATATACGGCGGTGTCCCGAGGCATTTACATTTCAAAGTGCAAGAGTTGCGCTCGGGCTGTTGCATCCTTACTACTGCACTCGCAGCGGAATAATCGACCGGAGGAAACCACCCACAACTTGGTGGCGGATTACACGGCTACTGATACGGTTTTACTGTTCTGGCCCAGCTGGAAAGTTACGCAGGTCACGAGTTTCGGACTTGTGGGCGGCTGGATGCTGTGCAACGCATAATGCACGATACACGCAAAAGTTTGGCGGATTTAAAACAGGATCTTGTTGGCACAAAACGCTAACCGATTAAAAATATCTAGGTACTCAGTACGATTACTCAAAATTATTAAGGTGCTCTCATAATTCCAGAGGTACAAAATTGTGCTTCCGATAAACATACTTATAAGTGAAATAATAACACAAACAGTCATCCAACTGGTTTAGTCTGACCGGAATCGGTATCAGCATGTCGCTCTAGCAGATGACTGCTGAAGGTATCTGCTGTTGTATGCAAAAATGGAGCGATTGTTTCAGCAGCGAACGGTGGGTATAAAGCGTTCGCCAAAGAACAGGATACCGGAGCCAAGACTGACCCGACCACACGACTGTGAAAAAAATGAAGGAAAAAAAACTTCCCAACAATGGTCACAGATTTACAGTTCACGGGAAAAGCTCGGCGAAGAATCGACACCCGCGATGGTAGACTACAGCTGAAAAAGGAATATAATAGACCGGAACGACAGCAGCTACCCAGCAAAGGGTTGAATTGCTGAGTAGACGCTGCATGTTTTTTCCCAAGCTACTGAATCCGGTTGAGTGGGGGTTTCTATCATTCATCTGTCGAAAACAGAGAGTGTAATAATTATTTTTAGTTGTTCTCATTTATCGCCACTAAATCCATCCCTGTCTATTGGTGCTGACCTCTGCAAGCATGCCTGGTGTCGCGAGCCAGCAGCAACGATGATGGCTTCCGCATGTTGGCCAGCTCGCGGTTGACTGTGGAGCCAGCTGGGAACCGCTCTGCAGAACAATAATGCAGAATGTTTGATCAAGCCACTGTTGGCGGATGTCTCATAGCGCTATCGAAGATACGTTTGTTTTTGGTTGACTTTTTTTTTCTCTACTTGTTTTTGTTTTATGCATACGAAGAAATTTTTTTCTCCTTCCGCGCGCTGCATCGCGCGGCATTGATGCCCTTGTTTATACACCGTGTGATGATTTGATTATGAAAAACAAGCTCATAATGGTATGTATTTATAGCATCAGGGGAATCAGGACCAGTAACAATGGTAGCGATCCTTTTGGGCGAGGATCGCGAGCAGCGTAAAGGCGGAACAAGAAAAAAAGCACAGCACGCCAGCGGACGACACGAGATAATGAGATGTGAACCTGGAAGACAATGGCATATCTATGTTTGTATTTTAATGAGGATATGACCAAGCATGTCACAGCTCATGCATGTGGATGTCGTCGCCGGAAAGTGCGTGAGTGCAGTGTACCGCGTGCCAACTTGGTGGTGGGATGGTTTCGAAAAATTTTTTTTTCTACATTCAGTAACAGCTAGTAATGTTGAATTATATACATTACTAGAAAAATGAGCGAATTTTCGGGGGGGGGGGGGGTAAATTAGGGACACCCTGAAGGATTGTTATTAGATTAGCTCATGCCTAGTGTAGAACAATGAAATTGTACAGACTGTGTTGGTTTGATGCAACCTGGAGATGATTCCGCAAGGTAAAACAGCATACGATGTAACAATAAGCACTGTGATATCAAAACGATAATTAAAACTATGGTTTCAATGTCATAACACAATTTTCTCATCCTGCGATGATTCACTATTTTGTCAACTGTTACCAAATTTCCATTCTAAATATACATATGAAAATCAAATAACCTGTAAAGAGCTGAGATAGAAATATATTTTGTAAGAAGAGAAAATTTTTCTATTTTTTCAAAATGGTAGAATTGTTCTCTAAATTTGCATTTTTAAGAGATCTTAAGGAAAGAAAAAATCATTAGTTTACAGATTGCAGATTTGATAATGATTTACGCACAATTTTACGCAAAGAAAAATCAAAAGTCAATACCGTGCGTATAAACAGTGGTATTCAATACGAAATTCCATTCAAGATTGGCGTATACTGCTCTCCGTGCAGAATTTTGGTAAGTAAACTCATCAAACTTTATTTTACAAGTAATCGTCTTGACAAAGACGGTTTATTGGTTGACTACACGGCCACATCACTATGAATTCCTCATTCTAATACCAGTTACCAATACAAGATAAGTAGAACGAACGAATAAATAAAATAAACAGAAGGAAATGTGCAAACTTACCAAATAAGATCAACGTTAGCAAAGTTTATGAGGTATCAGACTCAACCGAAAAGTTACGGTGACACCTAAAACTGCTAAGAGACCATCCGAGCGGTAGGGATAAATACAATTAAATTGATTTTTTTTGAATTTTTTTCGCATTTCATATATTTTTCATGATTTTGATAACAATAACTCTAATGATAAAAGAGAATGAAAGATAGAAAATTTGTTGCATTGAGAACATCGTCAAAATAAAATTTCTAATTTGGTCAAAAAAGCCAAACATGGTTCACATACATGAGGCTAAAAAAGCCGGTAAGCAATTACAAGTTCGATCTTAAACCGGTTGAAAATACTGAAATACTGGAGATCGTAAGAGGTCTGAGTTTCCGAATTAGACTGAGATTCCCCTGATGCTTTTCTAGAAACTAAGTGAAAGAGTCAAGAAAAACTTTAGTCCTTTTTAGTCAGTTTCCAAACGATGCCTCTCAATTTAATATCAAATAAAAGCTCTTTAGTTGTTTTATGAAATGCCTACTTATGGTTCTGGCCATTTTTCAGTAGATAAAAGAGCAACAAAAAATCGCCAAGAATTTTCAAGAAAAATATTTTTTTCGTCACGTAAACCTATTCGTCACTTTTGTCATCTTGTCCTTAGACTTCTTATTTAACTATAGAAATAATCTAAATTTTCTGCAAGTCTATCAAGTCTAACCAGAGTTCTTACAGTTTTGGTGATTTTGACGGCATTTTTCGAAAAAAAAAACCTTCAAAGAACGATATACCCCAAATGGCGTATCTTCTACTGAAGTAGGTAGTTCTGGTTAGAAAGAGTGATTATCCATACTTTCAGTTGAATCCATTAAATGCTAGACTTAAATATTGTGTTAAACTGGGGGCTTTTTTTACGCGGGTTACTTTTGTGCGGTTTTTTTATACGCGACTTTTTTACGCGATTTTTTACAATAACGCGGATTATGGTACGTGTTTTTTTAAATAAAGCGGATTATTTTAACGCGATTTGGAAAATTATTTTTACGCGGTATTAAATAAGTTTATTATAAGTATATACAATAGAGCAAAAATAAATCGTATGGTTCATGACAATAGGATATTCTGTTCTATTAAACTAAACAATGCATATTTTTAATATATTTGCTGTTATTATCAAAAAAATAGGCAATTTCCGTTGATTCGGGAAGAAGGAACAAAAATACATTAATAATTGTACAACGATACGAGTCAGGGTCGTTGCGGTTTACTTCCGTTTAAGGAACGAAAGCTTAAGCATGTGGCAAAATTATTATAAAAAAGTTATTGTCATGTTCTCCAATGAATTTTCATTTTAGGTGCACTATAAACTCATTTTGTGTGTTACATTACCGTTTTCATATCATTTTTCAAGTTACTTACTTACGTGCCATTATTTTTAATCGGATCTTATTATTGAATAGAATTTTTTACGCGATTTTTTAAAATTACGCGGTTTTTTTATACGCGGATTTTTTCAGCGCGGTACAACTAACCGCCTAAAAAAAGACCCCAGTGTATTAGTGATTTTGACGCTTTATGGAAAAAACCTTCGAGGGCTGTTTTACCCCATTTGGCGCAATTGACTTATACATGAAACTAATGCTCTTGAGTTGTTCTACCAAACGCCATATTCAGATAGTTTTTCTAGCGATGTTGCGAAGAGTAGGGTGACCCTGAAAATTGACTATTTTTAAAAGAACAATGCCGTTTCTTAGTCATGTTACCTCTTTGTCATATATCGTGATTATCATAGATGTACCCTTAGTGTAGAATAATAACACCAAATTTTAGAAAAATCCATCAAGTCTAGCAAGAGTTATTTCACTTTTTAGTATTTGGCCGTTTTTGGACATATCATTTTTAAGGGCCGTTTTACCTAACCTAACCTCAATGAAAAAAATGAAATTTTGCAAAACTTCCTATCTTGAATAGATAAACAAGTGCTGAAAGTTTCATCCCAATCGGAGAACATGCGGTTGCGCCTCTCGCAAACTGGCTTTCAAATTGCTAAAACATTTCCTGATTTTTTCGCAGTCCCAAAATCTTTTAATACCCAAAATCTTAAGTATCCAAAATCCAAAAATACTATATTACATTCCCAATACCCTCAAATCTTGAAATTCTTAAATCATAGGATACATAGAACTTAAATTCCCTCAATCCAAAAACCAGAAAATTTATCATCCTGCGATCAAAAAATCCAGAAATCCTTAAATCTTCAAATCCAAGAATAAATTCATACATCTTATAATCACAAAATTATGTGATAACAAAATCTTAAAATTCTGAAACAATAAAATCCTAAATTCTAAAATCTCCAAACCCCATCTCTGAAAACTTTAAAACCTTGCATTCCTAAAATTCCCCAACCATGAATTTTTATATAAAATTCTAAAATCTTGATATCCTGAAAAACCTAAAATCCTTGGATCTTAAATTTCTTAGAACCTAAAACCCTTCAATCTCTAAGGTTTAAAATCATAAAATTTTTAAACCTCACAATTCCAAAATCCAAAAATTCTAAAATCCTCAAATAAAATATCCTGGATTGAGAAAATTCGAAAATCCTAGAAACATTGAATCCTGCATTTTTATTTCTCCAAAACTTAAACATTCTGAAATCATAAGATCCCAAATTTTTTAATACTCAAAATGTTAGAAACCCCCCCTAAAATCCCAAAATCCTCAAATCGTAAATTCTTGAAATTACTAAGTGCTGAAAACCTCAAATAGGGTAGTCGCTCCATTATTCATCTCAATAACTTGATGCACTTATATTCATCTTTTTTCTCTCATTTGTCCAATTTACCGTCAAATTTCTAAAAAATTTTGCAAGTAAATCTATTTGCTTCTCGATTTTCTCAAGTGGCTGAAAGTTGTACGTTGAAAATATGGTAAAATTTGACGATAAATTGATAAAGAAGGTGTGATGAGATGAAAATATATGTAATTCAATCTTGCTTTTAAAACATGACTGTTGCAATCAAACAAGCCATAGTACAATTTGAAACCTGAACTAGACTACCACAACATGATCTACCACTACTCTCTCCCATTCTGCAAGACAGTTCCAAGCCAGAGGGTACAATCGATATGAAAAATATCCCAAAGGGGTACGCGGACAAAAAAAGGTTGAGAACCGCTGCCCTACAACATTGATTAATTCTCAAAATCTTGTGATTCTGAAATCCAAAAACTTAGAAAACTAAAATCCTACAGTCCAAACATCTTGAATTCCTAATACTCCAATATCTTAATAACTTTGAATCTTTGATTTTTATATTCTCAATCCTAAATTTCGCAATCCTAAAATTTTCAAATCCTATATTTCTAAAAACTGAAAACCCTAGAATCTCAAATCCCAAATCCTAAAACCCTCAAGCTCTAAGATCCTAAAATCTCCCTATGCTGAAGTCGGTAATATAATCGCTAACATGATAAAATCTTAAAAACGTAAAATGCTAAATTCCCAAAATCACGAAAGCTACTTATTCTTAAATCCGAAAATCCTAAAATTCCGAATTTTTAGAACTCCAATTTCAAAAATCATGAAATCCCAATATACTAAAATTCCAAGTTGCTGAAATCCTGAAATCCTAGATTTTTAAAATTAAAAAAATCCAAAAACCCTAAAACTTAAATTCTTATATTATTAAAATCCTGAAATTCTGTAAAACTCAGATCCATGACCTTTAAAATCTTTAAATACCGAAATCCTAAAGTGCAAAAATGCTTAGACTCTCAAACACTTTAATTTCAAAATTCCGAAATTCTGAAATTTAAAAATATAAAATCATAATTTCCCCAAATTAATACTACAAGGTATACAGCTCTAGGGAATATATGAAATGGTGACGTAGGACTAAATGTATATATTATATGCTGCGATAAACTGTTCATAGGCAGCACTACCGTTTATATTTGGTGGTCGTTATTCTAAAATTAACGATGCATGAATACATGAAAATTTTACACTAGTAGTAGTTGCAAAAATTCTCATAACTCTTATTTTCATGCATCTATAGTTCCGAAAAGAACCGATTCCATAATCTTCAGTATGAAATTCGTGCTACAGAACGCTGATGATCGCACTTGCTGCTGTAAGCAAAATAAAGAAATAAAGGTAACATGTTCCGCAGTGCCTGGAAGATGACTCGTATCTCTCGTTTCTCAATGTCGCGTACCTCTAACAGCTATACTCCACTCGCTATTGTGTGACAAACTAGACTGAAGCTGAATTTTCTACACGCAGTCTTTTTTATCGAGTTCAGCGTGGATTTTTGCCATTAAAGCGTGGCCACGCAACTTAGAGAAAGAGAAACAAACCAAAACACTACTAACACTACAGATACAACTGAGTGATTTTCATAAGCACCAGAAGAAAGTTTTTGCTTTCCCGATGCGAAAATCACTCTGGTTCTTAGGTTAACTAATATTCGTTACCAATATTTTACTGATAACGGTGTTCGAGTGGGCACAAACAAACAATTAAACCGGAAAATCACTCAATTTAGCAGTGAAAATTTTTGAAATGAGGGTTTTATATTGCTGTGAAAAACTATTCATAGGCAACACTTACGTTCAGTGCCGTGTCAAATAAACGATTTTAAAACTAAAAAAAAAACACTACGGTTTATCTTTGGTGCGCGCTGGTCGTTATTGTGAAAATGATTATTGAGAAATAGATGAACATTTCACACTAGTAGTAGTTGTGAAAATTCTCATGACTCTTATCATCAAGCATTTATAGTTCTGAAATGAACCGATTCCATAATCTTCAGCTCGAAATGTGTGCTACAGCACGCTGATCATTGCACCACCATCGGTAGCATTGAATATTTTGCTTGACCGCGCATAATAAATTTTGCTCTCCGCTGTGCCCTCCAGTAACTGTTGCTGCCGTATGCAAAATAAAGAAATAAAGGTAACATGTTCCGCAGTGCCTGGAAGATGACTCGTATGCAGCTCTCGTTTCTCAATGTCGCGTACCTCTTACAGCTATACTCCACTCGCTATTGTGTGACAAACTAGACTGAAGCTGAATTTTCTATACGCAGTCTTTTGTATCGAGTTCAGAGTAGATTTTTGTCATGAAGGCGTGGCCACGCAGTTTCGAGAAGGACAAACCGAACAAAACATTTTGTTGAGTCAAAATATGTAGGCAGTGGAATTTATTTATTGTTATCCGTGCTCGGGAAGCAAGCATTAAGCAATAAAGCAACAATATTTAACATTATATCAAACAATTGTTACACATTTTATCTATCCACCGACATATAAATAACTGAGATGCATTAAGTCGTTCGCTTACTATAATCGTTTGAAATCTGACGCAACATTTGCCAGTTTCATTTTAATTTCATAAAGAGTAATCTAGTATAGAAAACAAAGACGTAGTCCTACGTCACTAATCATAAAATTCCTGAATATGTACTAGAAAGTATAAATAATAAAATACTACAATCAGGGACGGATTTGGGTGTTGTGGGACCCGGGGCAGATATTTTTGTGAGGCCCTTTTTTCTTAAAACATTTAGAGGTAGAAAAATTGCGAATTGTAAAATGACTTCACACTTTGCTGGAAGGTGACGAGCGAAGAAAACGTCTTCATTCTGCCTTCCCCGTCTGTCATGTCCGGCCTAGGACTAGGGAGCCCCTTCGAATCGGAGAGCCCTGGGCATTCACCCCCCGTTGCCTTCCCCGGCCATGAAACACTCACATAGAAATTTTCACGTCAATCGAATAAGTAATTTCCAAGTCGATATGGATTTAAAAAACAGACAAACAGACAGAACTTCTTTTTTATTTGTTAAGATTCTGCATATTTAAACAAAATGAAACAATGAATTATTATAAACCCTTCGTAGCAAATATTGGGGGAGTTCCATTAAAGGGAGTTTCGAAAGAATGTCACTTTAGATAACCGAATCTTCTGGATAATTAAGGTGTTTATTTACTCTATTTTTTTAATTTCACTCATCAAGAACAGTTAGTTTGCTAATAAAAGAATATTGCACTCGGTAAATGTGTCGACATATAAATGTTAAAAATTTAAATAATAACAGTTTTCAATTTATCTATCTCGCATATATTTTAATTGAAGCATTGAAGTAAACGTTAGATGAAGAATTTCAAATCAAGAGAATGCGAATGAGAGAAATCAAGAGAATGTAACAACAGAAAAACTACTTTCCTTATCAAACCTAAATCATTTCAAGGGCCTGAAAAGATGACAAATATTTCCAACTTTGATCCTCAACCCGACAAAATATATTCAAAGTTTCCGAATTGTTCAAAAACCCCCTGTGAAAATGTTTGAAAAAGGCTTACTGCTAAAAAAAAAGACGTTCTAAGAACAGATTCGAAGTTTCCTGGGATAAAATAACAAAAAAAAAAAAAAAAAAACCAAAGGTCCCCAAATTGGCATAAAAGCAGTTAATAAATCGCAACATTATTAGAATGCGGTTTGATAACGGACAACTAAGTTATGGAAAATTTTAAAATTTTGTTTAAACCTGGTAATTGTAAACCGCGGTCCATAACTTTTGAAGGCACATTAGAACATTCAGAACAAGTTATTGCATCTAAGTATAATGATTATTTTGCCAATAGTGTTTCATTGATCAATCAATCCATTGAATTGGTCGAGAAACCGGACGAAATAAAACAGCCGATTAACAGTACTTGTAAATTGTTGGTTTTCACCCAATCACGTTAGATGAACTACGAAAAATTTGTTTTTCATTAGGTAAAACGGCTTGAGTAGATAATGTAAATGCTAGAGTTAGTCAAGATTGCTTCAATGTCATTTGTCACACTTTGCTGAACCTCATAAATGAATCGTTGCAAACAGGGCACGTGCCTTTGGAGTGGAAATAATCGTTTTTTTTTTAAGAGGGGGATTTGTTAGTAGCTATTTAGTATTTTTAGTTAAGTTTTAGTTAAGTATTTATGATAAATATTAGTAAATAATGAGTATGTGTGTCCAATCACAAATGGTGACTTCTCAACACTGTTAGAAATTTGTAATTTTAATTGTTAGGATTTGTTTGCTTTCGCAATTAGGACTTATCATTCGTAGGGATTTAAACCTACATGTCAGAAAAGGGGAAGTAAACTTACAACTAACTTAATTGCTAACTTATTGGCTATAAAAAAAGCTTATCGTAGCAATTGAGGATTGCAACGATTCTTGTCGGAAATTGTTAATAATTTTATTTGACATAGCTTCTAATGGTTCAACACCAGTAAGTCTATGTATTTCGAGTGTACCAAACCAAGGAGGACGCTTCAAAATCATTTTCAGAATTTTATTCTGAATCCTTTGGAGCGTTTTCTTCCTTGTTGAACAGCAACTTGACCAGGTCGGTACAGCATAAAGCATTGCTGGTGTAAAAATTTGTTTGTAAATCAAAAGTTTGTTCTTTAAACAAAGTTTAGAATTCCTGTTAATGAGAGGATATAAACATCTCGTATATTTGATGCACTTGGCTTGTATACTCTCAATGTGCTCTTTAAAAATAAGTTTTTTATCATAAATTAGTCCCAAGTACTTAACCTTGTCGGACCAACTTAAAATAACCCCATTCATCTTGACAACGTGATTATTGTTTGGCTTGAGGAAAGAAGCCCTAGGCTTATGCGGAAAAATTATCATTTGAGTTTTAGAAGCATTGGGAGAGATTTTCCACTTTTGCAAGTAGGAAGAAAAAATATCTAAACTTTTCTGCAATCGACTGCATATGACACGAAGACTTTTTCCTTTTACGGAAATGCTTGTGTCATCGCAGAACAATGACTTTGTGCATCCTGGAGGCAAATCAGGAAGATCTGAAGTGAATATGTTGTACAGGACTGGACCCAAGACTGAACCTTGAGGCACACCTGCTCTGACAGGAAATCTATCAGATTTTGAATTCTGATAGACAACCTGCAGAGTTCGATCAGTAAGATAATTTTTTAAAATTTTGATTAGGAAAATTGGAAAATTAAAAGTTTGCAATTTCGCAATCAAACCTTTATGCCAAACACTGTCGAATGCTTTTTCTATGTCTAAAAGAGCAGCTCCAGTGGAATAACCTTCAGATTTGTTAGCTCGTATCATATTAGTAACTCTGAGCAATTGATGAGTTGTGGAATGCCCATGGCGAAATCCAAACTGTTCATTTGCAAAAACTGAATTTTCGTTGATGTGTGACATCATTCTGTTAAGAATAATTCTCTCAAACAGTTTACTTATTGAAGAAAGCAAACTGATAGGTCGATAACTTGAACCTTCAGCTGGGTTCTTATCCGGTTTTAAAATTGGAGTAATTTTTGCATTTTTCCATAATTTGGGAAAATATGCAATTTTGAAGCAGCAATTGAAAATTTTCACTAAAAATTCCATTGTGCTGTCAGGGAGATGTTTGATTAGTATAATAAAGATTCCATCGTCACCAGGTGCTTTCATATTTTTGAAATTTTTAATAATTGATTTAATCTCATTCAAGTTAGTTTAAATTATTTCTGCAGGTAAAAATTCTGGGAAGAAATTAAATCAAATTGACGTGTGACTTCATTTTCAATTGGACTCAAAAAAATTAAATTTGAGTTATGAACACTCTCAAACTTCTGAGCAAGTCTTTGAGCCTTTTGTTCATTGGACACAAGAAAACGTTCACCATCTTTTAAAACTGGAATAGGCTTTGAAGGTTTTTTAAGAATCTTCGACAGCTTCCAAAAAGGTTTTGAATATGGTTTCAATTTTTCATCTTTAGTCTCAAAATTTAGATTTCTCAGAAGAGTAAATCTATGTTTAATCTCTTTCTGTAAATCTTTATAAATAGTTTTAAAAACAGGGTCACGAGAACGTTGATATTGACGCCTGCGGACATTCTTCAAGCGAATTAGAAGTTGAAGATTTTCGTCAATTATTGGTGAATCAAATTTTACTTGAGCCTTTGGAACAGAATAATTCCTGGCATCAACAATTGCACATTTTATTGCTTTCAAAGCGGAATCAATATTCACTTCGTTTTGCAAATCAAGCTCATTATTGAAATTTCTCTCAATATGAGTTTCGTATCTTTCCCAATTAGCCTTGTTATAATTAAAAACAGAGCTCATAGGGTTTAAAACTGATTCATGTGATAGAGAAAAAGTAATTGGAAGAAGGTCAGAATCAAAGTCAGCATGTGTGATCAAATCACTACATACATGACTTTGATCTGTTAGCACCAAATCAATTGTTGAAGGGTTTCTTACAGAAGAAAAGCATGTAGGACTATTCGGAGACAAAATAGAATAGTATCCTGAAGAACAATCATTGAATAAAATTTTGTCATTGGAATTACTATGAGAATTATTCCATGAACGATGTTTAGCGTTAAAATCGCCGATTATAAAAAATTTCGAACGATTTCTGGTGAGTTTTTGTAAATCACCTTTAAAATAATTTTTGTGCTCGCGTGTGCATTGAAATGGTAAATATGCTGCGGCAATAAATAAAATCCCAAGTTCAGTTTGAACTTCAATTCTCAAAGTTTCAATAACTTTCGTCTCAAGATGGGGAAGAGCACGATGTTTGATTCGGCGATGAATAACAATTGCAACTCCACCGCCGGAACCCTGAATCCTATCATATCTATGAACCACGAAATTGGGATCATATTTTATTTGATGTTAGGTTTCAAAAATGTTTCAGTAATAATTGCAATATGCACATTATTTACTGTTAAAAAATTAAAAAGCTCATTCTCATTGGCCTTCAATGAGCGAGCATTCCAATTTAATATTTTAATTGTTTTATTTAAAATCATTGCTAAATTTTAAATTAGAAACAATTTTAATAGTAAAATTTGTGCCTATTTGAATGGCTTCAAACATTGATTTTGCCTGCAACATGGCGTTCATAAGATCGAACATTGCCTGTTGCAAAAAAGAAAGTTTACCTGCCGTAATAGGCCCCAGGCAGTTGACATTAGAAAAAATATTTTCGGCAGCAATATTAGCTGGAGTAATAGGTGTACAATTATTTTCTAGCGTGTTTTGCTTACCCATATTAACGGTCATTTTCGAACTACCAACACTAGGGTAACGGGGGTATTTTGGCCCACATGCATATTTTGGCCCATCCGGTAACATTTAACGCATTTTATCTAATAAATTCAATGACTATTATAAAATTATGCATGCAACATTGAATAACACATCTAAGAATTATACTACACTATAATTTTCGGCGAAAAACTGGCACTAGGTAGTGTTAATTTGGAATTAAATCATACATATTCAAAGTCATGGCTGAGTCAACCCAAAGTCAAGAGGAAGTGGTAATATACAAGTCAACGTCCGGAAGCTATTGTAACAAATATGTATGCTTTTGAAACAATTCGTTGTTGTAGTAACATCAATAAAATGTCATAGAAACAGTTTGTATACTCTAACATGTTGGAAAAAGTTGAAAAAGTGGTTAAACGCATGGCCGAAATATGTTTGCCTCTTTCTGAAGCAAACATATTTTGGCCATGCCAACTTTTGACATCTCTTTGATTACCGTTCGGCCATTGCACGTGAACAAAGAAGCAGTTTGTGACAATTTACAGGTAACTACTTCTTAATTTATCACATTTAACGATATGAAATTGGTTGAGAATGCCTGTCAAACCGCTATAAGCCAAATTATTTCTTTTTTAGATGTCTAAAATTAACAGAAATTCACAGCAGAAGGATATTCTCCTCAAACCCACTATTTTTGCTTTAAAAATACCGATGATGTTCTTAAATATAATTAGTCCGAACTATTTCCATATACGTCTGTAGATATAAAGGTGGGCCAGAGCAAAAATTTGGTGGACCAAAATATGTTTTTAGTACTTCGTAGAAATTTTGATATTTCTAGGATATTTTTCAATATATTGCATTGTTGAACAATGTATATTAAAATAGACACTAAGCTTTTAACAATGGTAAATAGAATAGGTATTTATGTTTATTTTTAATGAACTCTGCGAACACTTTCCAAAGCTGGCCAAAATACCCCCGTTACCCTAGGCGGTGAAATGTTCGAACTACCTGTAACCTGTGTATAAGTTAAACGGGTATGCAAAGGAGTAGGTAAACTAGGCGTCACTGGTATGCTTGGAGAATTTTGTTTTGAAGTTGGTTTTAATTGAGAAATTGAACTTTGTTTACCTTACCTTGCCTTAACAATTGCTAAACGGACTGGGCATTGATAAAAATTTGACAAATGGTTGCCGTTACAATTCGCACAGCGAAAATTTTTACTCTCTTTCAAAGAACATGTGTCCTTTTTGTGAGAAGAGTCTCCACAATCAAGACATTTTTGGTCCATGTTACAGAATTTGGAACCATGGCCATAACGTTGGCAAGTACGGCATTGGGTGATATGCTTTTCACCTCCGCCATACTTCCTAAAAAATTTCCCACTTTACATGCACATTATACAAAGCATGTGCTTTTTCAAAAAATTTTAAGTTGTTAACCTCATTGCGGTTAAAATGAATTAAATAATTAACAAGGGAAATTCCAGTTCTCTGACTGTTATCGCCTCGTGATTTTTGTATGGAAATAATCGTTGGTTGTTCCGATTCAAAAGGTTGCTGGAACGATTAAAGCCGAAGAGTTTCGTCCCATCAACATGTTACACACATTAGAAAAGATATTAGAACTAGTTGTTGAAGGCCAGCTTCTAGATTATTTGAATAGTAACTCGCTGCTAATTCCGGCCACCCGTGTGAAACCGCGTTTAACTTAGTGCTAGCAAAATGGAAAGATAACTTAGAAAATAGTGACACAATATTTGCTTTTTTTATCTAAAACACGCTTTTGAGACAATTTGTAGGCCCTTGTTGTTGAACACAATCAAGCGCTCTGGAAATTCGAGTACTGCATTCAGATGGTTTGAAAGCTATTTGTCTGACAGAACTCAACGGACTGTTTTTAATGATTCTGTTTCTAGTCCCGTGGAGAATGATCTTGGAGTTCCACAGGGAAGTGTACAAGGGTCCCTTTTGTTTATTATGTATATAAATGACATGCGACGAGTTTCACGTTTTTGTGGTATTAATCATCGTGTTATTCATTGCAGTTAAGAATGTAGAAGAAGCCGTTTCACACTTGAACGAAGATTTACGTTCTCTTAGCAGATGGTTGAAGTATACTTACTTGCTTTACTTACTTACTTTAAAGGCGACAGACCGATTATCGATCCAGTGCCGAATCCAGAATACGTCGCCATGCCCCTCGGTCTTGGGCTGCTATCCTCCAATCGCCCCTAACACCTATTTCGCGTGCATCCTCGTCGACAGCACACATCCAACGAGTGCGGGGTCTACCTCGACTACTTCAAATGTTTCCCCATCTAGCACCACCGCAGCACCAACCTCCGACGGACTACCACGCACTCTGCCAGCCACCATGTATTTCGTTTTGGCAGAGTTTATGACAAACCCTATTCTCGCAGCTTCCCTTCTGAGAGGTCCGAAGGCCTCTTCCACAGCTCTACGGTTGATACCAATGATGTCGATATCGTACGCAAAACCGAAAAGCATGTGCGACTTCGTAATGATGGTGCCGCTTCTCTGCACACCAGCCCTCCGTATAGCAGCTTCCAATGCGATGTTGAACAATAAGTTCGACAGCCCGTCACCCTGCTTCAAACCATCTAACGTCACGAACGAGTCCGATATCTCACCGGATATCCTGACGCTTGATGTAGAACCTTCAAGGGTGGCACGAATCAGCCTAATCAGCTTTGTTGGGAAGCCATGTTCGATCATAATCTGCCATAACTCATTTCTCTTAACTGAATCGTACGCTGCCCTGAAGCCTATGAACAGATGGTGCGTCTGCAAGTTGTATTCTCGAAATTTATCGAGGATTTGTCGCAAGGTAAACATTTGGTCCGTCGTGGAGCGTCCCCCTCGAAAACCGCATTGGTACTCGCCAACAAAGGTCTCCTGCAACGGCAGTCAGCCTGTGGAACAGGATGCGGGAGAGAATTTCGTACACGGTATTGAGAAGTGTTATGCCCCGATAATTGCTACAGTCCAGGCGATGGCCTTTTTTGTAGATCGGGCATATGAGACCCTCTAACCAGTCCGAGGGCAATTCTTCATCAGACCACACTCTCAGCATGATCCGATGGATGGCACGTTACAGCTGTTCGCTCCCGACTTTGAAGAGTTCGGCGGGAATTCCGTCCTTCCCGGCTGACTTGCACTTTCTCAGCTCTTTCACTGCTTTCTTCATCTCGTCCATGGATGGTGGATCCACAGCTTGACCATCATTCTCAATAGTCATCCTGCTCCTTTCGACTCCACTATTTCCCTCACCGTTCAACAGCACACTGAAGTGTTCCTTCCAACGCCTGGCCATCTCTGTTTTATCGGTTATCAGGTTCCCCTCCCTATCGTTGCACATGACAGGGGCTGACACGTTTCGATTCCTGATTCCGTTGACTTTCTTGTAGAAGCTCCTCGCATCGTGCCTGGAGAAGCAACCTTCCGCCTCCGCAAGATTACGCTCCCAATGCTGTCGTTTCTTCCGGCGGTGGAGTCTCTTTTCAGCGGCTCTTGCATCTCGATATCTACCCATGCTCTGACGAGTCACAGCCGTGGCCAACATGTGACTCCTGGCGCGGTTCTTCTCTTCCGTCACTCGCTGGCACTCAACGTCAAACCACTCATTGGGCGCAGCTGCCGCAGTTGTACCCAACACTTCTCGCGCTGTAGTGCTGATCGAACTGTGGATGTGCCTCCACTGTTCATTCAGGTTCCCTTCAGCTCTTTCCTCAATCCGTTCATCAACGATCTGCGAGTACTCTGCAGCTACTCCTTCAGTTGACAGCCGCTGGATGTTCAATTGCATCCTCCTCGTTCCCTTGGATTTCAGCACGTTGGGCAGCCTGGCGCGGATTTTGGCTACTATGAGATAGTGATCCGAGTCAACGTTCGGTCCTCTGAACGACCTCACGTCTGTAACGTCTGAAAAGTGCCGTTCATCAATCAGAACGTGGTCAATTTGAGAGCAAAGCTCTCCATTCGGGTGCATCCAGGTGTGCTTACGTATGTTCCGGCGTACAAAATAAGTGCTACAGATAGCCATCCCCCTAGCTGCAGCGAAGTTAACAAGCCTCAGGCCATTGTCGTTCGTAGTAGAGTGGAAGCTTTCCCTACCAGTTACGGGGCGGAAGAAGTCTTCCTGCCTGACCTGTGCATTTGCATCTCCGATGACAATCTTTATATCGTGTCCTGGGCACTCATTGGTTGTCTTTTCTAGGAGCTCATAGAACTCTTCCTTCTCTTCATAGGGTTTCTCGTTGGTCGGTGCGTACACATTTATTAGGCTGTAAATGAAGAATTTGCCCTTAATTCTCAACACGCATATACGGTCACTGATCGGCCTCCATCTAATGACTCGCTTCATCTGTTTTCCAATTAGCACGAAACCGACTCCTCTTTCGGCTTTCACGCCGCCGCTATTTTTTTTTTTTTTTTTCCTGTATGGACTTCCTCACTGCGACCAGAATCGTAGATCTATTTTGAGATATGCCCGGGTGTCTGCTGTATCCCGCACTTCTGTTAATAGCAATGCCGCTATTGAGAAGTGGCATGCTTATTACTATTGTTCATCAGTGCTTGTGTGTAATATGATACTCTTCCTTACACGCTTACTATTCTACTATACCGATACTCGTTCCTCTTGCCAAATATCACCAATTATAATTCCTTGGAGAAGTTTCGTCGTGCGTCCTTCTGGCCAGTTTTATCGATAAAAGGGGCTTATTTTTTTAAGAGGAAGTCACGCAAAGGTATTGTAGATTTCAGCGTAAAGGAAGGGTAACTGATGGGAAGCCTGAGAATAAACCCATGCTCAAGTCCTTTTTTGACATCGGATGGCCTGGTTCTACTAAGATTCGAACCCACGACCATCCGCTTGACAAAGCGGTCTCTGTAACCTTGCGGCTACGCAGCTCCCCTACGCCGCCGCTATAGTAGATGTGGTACTTAAATGAAGTGTCCGCAATAGGATCTACTGCTCGGAATTCGCGTTCTCCCGATTTCGGCCACCGCACCTCTTGGATAGCTGCAACCTCCACATTCACCTTCCGCAGCTCTCTAGCCAGGATACTTGCGCGTGCCGGTTCGAGTTGGGTCCTTACATTCCAAGTACCGAGTTTCCAATAACCGTTGTCCTGTTTCGTTCGCCTAGGCCCATGCCGATTATTCCGTTCCGTATTTATATCTGGATTGTTCGTAGTATTTAATATTCGGTATGCTGCCTTATTAGAGCTGCGATACCTAGTTTCGCGACGGGGCTGCCGTCTTTGATATAGCTGGCGAGACACCGTGTTTCATGATTCAGCCGCCCGCTCCGGATCAGACGCTGTTTTACGCCGCCCCTAACATGGGGAAACAGCCGCGTACGTTCCCCCTTCCCAGTCAGCATACGACCAAAGTTTCCACCGGGGTTGGTTACCCGATCTCCGCTAAGGTTACTCGTATCCCGGTCGGCACCACGTGGAGGTTGGGATAGGAGTTGCTGGACAGAGGTGAATGACCACAGAAGGATCTCAAGTGACACGTGTCCAACCATTCGCCAACGATGGTTGAAGTATAAGCAATTGAAATTGAATATTGATAATATTAATTTATGATTTTCGCGCGCACCGTTGTAAATGACGATGTCTCTGTTATCATAGATGATGAGGCAATTGGTCGCGTTCGGGAGATCAAATATCTGGCATGTATTTTAATGACAACTTGAAGTTCAACGCTCACATTGACAATGTCATCAAGAAAATTGCCAAAAAGTATGGAATTCTATGCCGTTTGTTTTCATATTGGACGCTTTGCAATGGCTATCTGTGAAGCAATGATTTGTTTATTTGTCTATGGTGTTCATTTTTAAAAACAATAAATGGTTTGCTTCCTTAATATCTGAAAGATCGAATTGAAAGAGGAAGAGATTTTCATAGATATAACACTAGAAACGCGAATGAAATAAGAACACCTTTCTTTCTAACGAGAGCTTCACAAAATCCATTGTTTTATAAAGGTATAATTTTTTTTCAATTCGATGCCAAGACATATTAAACGTGCACCACGGCGTTCAAGAGACAATGTATTTCACACGTGAAAGTTTCTATTGTATAGAACCATACTAAATTTTTCAAAATAATGTAGAGTTCACATGACTTCTATTCATATAGTGATTGTTTTATTGGAGCATGCAAATGACGAAGTTTTATATGAACGGATCTGATTGTGCGTGAAATTTTATTCATCTGTTTATATTAAATTGGACTTTTCTAAATGATGATGATGGATCTTTTTTTTTCATTTATGCTGTTGTAGCTTTGAAAAATAATAGAAAGAGACTACAAAAGCTTATAGATATAAATGATTTTTTTAAGCAATAATATTAAAATTGTTATTTGAATGCTTAGCGAAAATCATGAAGCACATTAAAGCTGGGGATACGTGCCGCGTAAAAAAAACGCGTAAATTTCGGAATCCGCGTAAAAAAACAGCGTTAATTCTGCCTTCTGAGTGAAGGGAAGCTGAAATCCGCGTAAAAAAGCCGCGTAAAAAAAATCGCGTAAAAAGCGACCTTAGTGTAGTTGTGGTTGGTCTGGCTGAAGGTAATGAAAACCCTGTACTAGTTTTGTGTGCTCTATGAATCAAGTATTTTTTTTTTGTTAGGGAATTAGGATTACGTTGTCCATTGATGTGAACTTTTGCAATATATCCCAGGCAATTGCTATACGTGTCCCTTTGCAAAATACAATGACCACTATTGTTGTGAGTGATCAGGTATCTGCACCGACACGCTCCCAGTCAGGTAAAATATGGTTTATGAAGCCAATCACATTTCCAGGATTCAAAGACCAAATCTCTTTGGGCTGTAAGAAGCAACTGCCAAGAAGCCTTGATCTGCGTTCAAATAATGCACCACAACTGCAAAGTAGATGTTCCGATGTCTCGCGTTCCGTATTACAAAAGCGACAAATATCATCCTGAACCCGGCCAGTGTTCTTTAAATGATATCTACTCGGACAGTGCCCAGTTACTAGGCCGACATATGTAAAAAGAGCTCTTTTGTTGAGCTCTAGGAGCTTTTTTCAATGGTTTTCGTTTGGTGTTATAAATCTTTTAGATTGGGAACATGAATCAATTACAGTTTTTGAATAAGTTTATATCTGGAGATAAAATCAGTTCGTATTTTTGTATAACTGATTGAAATGTGACTACATTACTTATCTATTGATAAATCGTCCAGCTTAAACCTTTTTGGGGGTTATGTGGTGGGACCATCATCATCATCATCATCATCATCATCAACTTCGAATAATATGCCCTGAACACATCAGTTAAAATTTTATATCATTATTTAGTTTGTTTATTTTGATGCATGACCTCGTACCAGAACAAGTTGAAGCTCTCCTACTTTTTCATTACTCTACGCGTACGCGTCGTTATTGCTTTGTATGGTTGCGACTTTCATTGCTACCAAGCGCTGCAGTATTTAAATGATTTATGAGCTTCTGATGCCGCGTCGTAAGCATCCATTCATATGCAACTTCACCGCGCTGTTAATAAGCTGCATTAGTGCTTTGCTTTATCCACATCGTGAATGGTCAGTCCGAAGTCTTTTTAATATCTACATCAATTATAATTTTTAGAATCCTTTTTCCATTTTTTTCGTAACGGTAAATTTGGATGACTTCCAGCTTTGATCGTCCCGAGCTGCAATTGCTAACGACTGATACCAGAACCTCTCGCCGAGGTGTTCGATCTACAATTCGGTGATGAATATAACGCAGTACTCTTAATTAACGTTAATGAAGTGTGCTTGAAACAAATATGAACAACTTATTCTACAAGTTACTCGGTCGGCGCTGGACTGGAGTTTAGCAGCCCACCCAGAGGAAACAGTTTACCCATGCTTGTTGTTTCATCCAATTCTGGCTCACAAAACGGAGAGATTATCGTTTCATCTTCATTTATGAATACTTCAGCAATGTTTAGAAATGGTACCGCAGCCCCTACGTTTAGCACCGAGAGCGTTCATATGAACAAGTTTAATTGTAAGTAAATAAAACTTTTTAATTAGCAAGCATTAACGGAAATTAGCTCCAACAATTTGTTATACATTGTTTCAGGATGCTGTTCTTGTGCCGTAGTATGGATGACCAACACATTCAAACTTAGATTCTAATTTCGTCCTGTATTTTATCCCTCCCATTTGCTTCCCATATTGTGTCAAGCCGTCAGCAAACTTCTTCGCAAAACATCGTCTCAAGTTGTCATTAATCCGTGTGCTTCTGTTTTTCGAGGGTACATACAAAAACACGCTGCACGGTGACACAATTCCAGCAGCAGCGGTGCAATATCCTGTGAACGCAGGCTGCTAAGTGTCGGTCTGTATCTTCAGGGCGGGGCAGAGGTATCATAATCCGAATAATCCAAATAACATCGCTGACACCCGAAGAAACGGGACGAGGCGTGCGATTTTGGCTGTAAGCTGTGTGTTTTGCTTCTTCTGTCATAAGACGCCGTTTGTTTGCCAAACGTTTACGTAAACTTTTGTGGAAACGTCTTAAGGATTTCAAAGCATCGAGAGGATATCCTCAATGGAATATGATGCCGAATGGTGTTGGTGCGAATAAAATCAGAAACAACGTTTGAAACTCCCAATATTTGATATCCTTTGTCAAGGTACCAGCCGAGAGGATTTTATGATCCCAGAAACTTATAGAACAACCACATAATGCTTCCTAGCGGGTCATTGTTCAAACTTGTATCGTGATCGAATACTATTTCATATGATATGGCAATATGATACATAGAACTTCATTGCTTTGAAATGTAAAAACTTAGAAGTGAACATCACGATGACAATAGCTGCAATAGCTCGAAAATGTAATGTAGTAAAAAACAGTTTTGTGATGCATGACTAAATTACATTTTCGTTGGAGATAATTAAACTGAAATATTTTTTATTACTTAATATTAAAGTGGTTTTTCTGTGAATAACGTTTGATTAGTATATTTTTAAAATTCTAATCGAATTTCACTGTTCTTACCATTGTTATTGTTTCATTCGAAATTATTAGAAGCACTTTTTCTTCGGAAGATGGAGTTGAACCCCGAAATATAAATTATTGTGGGAAACGGAAAACGCCTTTTTTACAGCCAATTTCACCCATCAATGCCGCTGTAAGTGACCGAAAGCGATTCTACTCTACTGTATAAATATATTATTTCCGAAGCGCAGCATCCCCACTTACTGACGCGTAAAGCTGCGTTTCAGTCAAGTTAAGCGCTATTTCGAAAGATCCTACAGGAACTAAAAAACCGAAATGGGTATGAAATGAGCTGCAGCATAAAAAAAGACATCGTAAAATGCCGCACCGTTAGCTCATTTCACAGGAAAATTACATTTTCGCACGCCATTCGGCTGCATTTACCCTCGCGCCGAAATGAGTTGACTCCCGAAAGCACTCAACTATATGAATATTTTTAATTAAACTATTGCTATGTGCAATTCAGACGAAGTACATTTTTTCCTTTCTCTCAATCTATCGGGTCACTAGCTGGAATTGGAGCAAACTTTCCTTCCAACAAGCACTCGGTTTGGTGGCGATATCGAATATCGGTTCACTTACGCAAACAGATGAACCCTCTCGGCATGCAAACAAAAAATCTAATTGAAATTTAAAGTTACAAAATGTTGAAAACGATTTTTTTTTCGTCCGCTCATTTCGCATTTGTAAATCATTGTACTAACAAGTAACAGTGTTATATGCGTGCTTTCGATGGTATTCAGAGTGTTAATTGAAATTTTTATAGAATATTACGATTTAAATTGCAATCGTATTCGTCGGCGGCCGAGCCACTTGCACTGCGCGCCTAGTGTCGATCTGGAGCCGCCAGCTGGCAATCACGGGGTCGCTTTCGTGCTTTGTTCAGTGGCATCTGGGCGTATCTGATATACGGATTGCTGAAATTAAAATTTATGAGCTATTCAATAATGAAATGAACTTTCGTATAGGCGCGTTTATGTGCATCCGTTTTGCGAATGTGGACCGAAGCGATGTTCCTTTTGTGTCGACTGGGTTAATCCTCTTTTTTTGCCTGTGAAACGATGCATGTTCCTCTTTTTCTGCTCCCGCTCAATCGCGAATAATTTTCCGTTCACTACCGGGGAACAATAAACGCAGTTTCAAAATTAACCAAATGCGGGGCAGTCAGCTGGATAAAGAGTATAATACGATTTTTTTTTATTGTTCCCGGGGCAATTATACAGTGTTCGATGGTTTATTTGCTGAATGATTAATGTGTTTTCGAATTTGACTTTGTAGCTTCTTACATTTCACAAAGAGTCCGATGAGGATCATTAATCAGCAAAATAATATTATAATTCTTGGACAAATACAGAAAACTCAACAGATAACACTGGTCAACAAAATGAAAAAAAGTACATTCCAAAAGCTCAAACCGAGGAAACGAGAGATCATAGCCATTCAACCATTCCTATGAATTTTGGTGCCTCTAGCCATTACAAAAACGCGTCAACTTACGTGGGAGTGTCGTATAGAAATTGCTCGCCGGGTTCGTCGCTGTTTAATGTTTACGATGAAACTCATTCAAGTCTCTGAAAAATCGGTAATGGCTTGGGACACCAAAATTCGCAAGAATGGTTGAGTAGTTATAATTTTTCATTTTTTTTTCGGTTTGAGCTTTTGGGGTGCAGCTGTGTTGATCAGTGTATTGTTGCAAATAATGCAGGAATTGGACCTATTTAGGCCTATTATTTTTGGAACCAAAATGGTTTATTTGCTCGGTATAGTTTCTTCGGCAAAGTTGTAGGGTATCGAACGTCTTTGTCAGTGGTTTTCTTCGGCGCCCTTTTGCATAAGATTGCTGCAGAAAAACTGCCGAAGAGAACCACTGACGAAGACGTTCGACACCCTAGATAAAAATATATACACGAGAAGAAAAATTGTTTTGAATGTTTTATGCTTTTTCAAGTTTACCAACTATCAATGTTTATCGAACATTGTAAAGTTTTTTGAGAAAAAAAATCTATTTTTTCAAGAAAATATTAAACTTTTAATTCAATTGTTTGGTTATCTCGAAAAGGACAGTTTGTTGTTCAATGTGAAATTGAATGTGCATTAATTGCACCTTTATAATACCCCGACAGCGGAAATTATGGTTATCGGATCATCTCTCTGATAATAAAGTGGACACGGCCGGCAGATTATGTTTGCCAGCATCCCAAAAACGATTGCGCGTGCACGAAATACGGCAGAGTTATACGGAACACGGAAGTGATGGCCTATTCATCTACCACGGATGCTGTTGCTATCGCACAAAGGTAGCTTTTTTACTAAAAGAAGTGCCACTGCACTTACCGTCGACGCTGCTATCACCACTACTACTACTGATACACACTGCCGCTGCCTTTGCTACCCGCTGCAACTTAGTTAGAAGCGTCCTTAAGGAGAAACAGGCTCTAATATAGACAAAATAGTGTATTCCCGAATTACTAGGTATTTAATTCTTTTACCGTGGTAGGAAAAACAATTATTGAGCGCCCAATAAGATAATTTAAAATCTGCGTTTCAATAAGGTGGACATATTCAATTGTACAAATTTAATAATTAAGGATTGAAAAATTTTCAAAGCTTGATTATGAGTTTAAGTGTCGTTTTAAAGCAGATAACAGAAGATGCCGCAGTCAGTTAAGCATTGTTTTATCACGCTACTGTTGCTGTACTGCCGAAGCTGCTACTTCCACACAAAGGCAGTTTTTTACTAGAGGAAATATCGCTACTATAACAGCCGGTGGGGCTGCTGCCACGAAAGCTGCTGATACTCGCTGCAGGTACTCGCTGCCGCTGCACAGTGGTCCAATAAGGCAAAAAGTGGAGTTTAATTCCATAGCGCCTTTCACCTTCATTCTAGCTTAAAAAAGTTTTCGGAACAATTGTTTGTATGAATGACCCGCATAATCGCAAATTGTTAAAAAGTATGAAAAAATTACTATATTAAAAATAAAAGAATTAACTTATTTGTGTTAAGAGATAGAGGAATAGTTTATTCAGCAAACTTGTAAAAAATTCAAAAGTATGAAACTTTGTTGAACGAATGAAAATCCTATCTTCTTTCGGCGCAAAGTTATAAAGTATATTACATGGAACTTACTTAAAAGTAAGTTTTTTGTACTTAACTTTTGTTAGTTGCTTTTTCCTTGAAAATATTGTTCGGAGGAATTGTTAGGGCACACAAAACACACATTTTTGCCAAAGGTCATATATCTCTAGGATTTTTCTCACAAAGCTATATCATATTTTAGCTAATTTTTTCGATAAATTCAGGAATGTATAGGTGAAAAAGGGGCGGGTTAACCTATACACTCAAGAATGTATTGGTAAAAGTGGAATCATGATGTCAATACTTTTTCTTGAAGTTGAGCTAAAGTACTATAAACCCTTAATGTTTCATTTGTCCCAATCCACCCATATTAGAGTAGGGCGAGCTTATGTTACAGTAGGTTTTCATATATCAAAAATACTAACTTTCTTGTGTTAAGAGGTAGAGAAACGGTCTATTTGGCAAAGTTTTAGAACGTGCAAAAATATGGAACTTTGGTGAACAAATAAAATTCCTATCTTCTTTGGGTACAGAGTTACAGAGTATATTCTATGAAAGTTACTTAAATGTTAGTTTTTTTGTACTTAACTTTTGTTAGTTACATTTTACAAGAAAACGTTGTTCTAAAGAAGCATTTGGGCATACAAAACACACGTTTTTGTTGCAGACCACACATCTCCAGGACTTTTCCTCACAAAGTTATAGCACATTTCAGCATATTTTTACGATAACTTTAACAACGTATAGAATAAAGATTAGGTATAGATGGAACTTATAACACTTCTGAGCACTCGAGCTTAACTTCGAGAAAAAGTATTACTATCATGATTCTACTTGCCCTTTTTACTCTATGCGTTCTTAAATTTATTCAAAAAATAAGCTAAAACATGCTATAACTTTGTAAGGAAAAGTCCTCGAGATATGTGGTCTTCAACAAAAACGTGTGTATTGTATGCTCAAATGCTTCTTTAGAACAACGTTTTCTTGTAAAATGTAGCTAACAAAAGTTAAGTGCAAAAAATTAACCTTCAGGTAACTTTAACAGAAGACAGGAATTTTGTTTGTTCAGCAAAGATTCATATTTCTGCACGTTTTGAAACTTTGCTGAATTAACCATTCCTCTATCTCTCAACACAAAAAAGTTAGTATTTTGGATATTTGAAAACCTACTGTAACATATGCTCGCCAGACTCTGATATGGGTGAATTGGTGAATTAATGAAACCTTAAGGAGTTTATAGTACTTCAGCTTTACCTCAAGAAAAAGTATTGACATCATGATTCCACTTGCTTCTTTTTAACCTATACATTCTTGAATTTATCGAAAAATGACCTAAAATCTGATATAATTTTGTAAGGAAAAGTCCTGAAGATATATGACTTTTGGCATAAATTCGTGTTTGGTGTGCCCTAACCATTCCTCCGAACAATACTTTCGTGCAAAATGCAACAAACAAAAGTTAGTATAGTAATACTTTCATACTTTTTGACAATTTGCGATTGTGCGGGTCATTCATATGAACAATTGATAAAGGTAAAAGGCGCTATGGAATGAAGTTCCACTTTTTGCCTCAGTGGACCACTGTGCGCTGCTGCTATCCACTGCTACTTAGCTTGGACCGTCCCACTCGCCATCTAGTGGTAAAGTGATTAGTTTGAGCAAAGCTAGGAGGGTGGCAGGGTGATGGGCTTTCATGTCAGCTTTTCACCATTGCCAAGGATGGTGTTATAAAAAGAGCGGGGATAGTGACGAGTGGTACGATCTTCAGGAAGTCCGGCTAGTTATTTGGCTTCGTGTACGGTATCGGCATTATGGTCCGCATGTTTGAGACGTTGACGGAAAAGGACGTATTATGGCCGGGAATCGCGCTTACTTTAGACTGCGGAAAAAGCTTCGATCGAATAAAATTCGCCGCTCCACAGAGTTGACCATCTACAAAGCACGGTTGTTCTCTACGGTGCCCTTGGGGTTTTCGAACGGAAGGTGCTGCGTACGATCTACGGTGGGGTGCAGCTGGAATATGGGACATGGAGACGACGAATGAATCACGAGTTGTATCAGTTGCGAGAGGAACCCATCATAGTTTATACGGCTAAAATCGAAAGGCTACGGTGAGCTGGGCAGGTCACAATGATGTCGGACGAAAGCCTAGTAAAAATGGTTCTGGATAACGACCCAATAGAAATGCCACAATGGCCTTCATCTGATTGATGGATGTATTGATTGAGCAGAGGAAGGTTGTTATATAGTTATATTGAGTGCATTCCCGGTTAACTAGGTATATTCAAGTCGACCGTGCTAGAAAAAGCAAGCATCAAGCGATCAATCAGAGGTCGAAATCGGTGTTTCAGCAATAACACAATAGTTCGAATAATCAAATTACAATTTTCTGCATTTGGGAGGGTGCATATATGATTTTTCAATTGATTGTTATACGAATGAAGGAGATCGGTTGGAAAATAACATAGTTTGAACATTTCAAAGATAATCTTAATATTCTTAACAATAACATTCTCAGTGTTTGCGGCTTTTTCTATTGTACCCCTATATTTGTTGCCGTTAGACGTAATTCTACGTCAAAGCAGAGAGAATTGATTTGCGCACCTAATAGTATTTTTGTGTTTATGAAATTCTGGTTATAAAATTGTCTTACAAAGTATGTACAAAATAACTGTCAACAAGTTTGCTGAAGACCATATCAATCTAACAAACCATTGATATTCGAAATTTTTTTTTAGCAATAACTTTTTTTATTATCATCTCTTGTTTTTTGTTAGTGATTGGTAACCTTGTAGAGAAACGTTGTCGACTCGAAGTCATTCGAAAATATTTTTGCAAATATTTGGTCGTCCTTAAAAGGACGGTTGGTTTTAGTTGTACAAAGCTGGGGAGCCTTCTTTCCTGTCTTCTTCAAGCGCAGATCAGTTTGAATGTTCAGGAGAACACTTCCCTGGGCAATAGTAACACTGGACAATAGCTTATTCAATTCCTCTTCATTGCGGATTGCCAGCTGTAGATTACGCTGGATGATTCTCGATGTATTATTTTTTCTAGCCATCACATCGCAGGTACTCCAGCACCAACGCGCATAATTTTTATTACGCGAGTTATGTTTTGGGGCTTTTGGAAGCCTTTTTTAAAAACAATCTACCCACTTGAACGGTCCAACTAGAACTAACTTTATTATTTATAATAAACCCTAACTGAGGTCCGATCGGCAGGCAATCAGTATTGATGACGTTGCTCGTTCACTGCAAGCCATGCGTGGCGATGTCCACCTTGTGACGGTGACAATAGCGGCGACTGTTGCTACGTCGGATGTCAGCAATTCGTGTGTTCGATGAAGAATCTGCTAAGTGGTCAAAACTGGTGTCGCTCGATCGTTAACTCGCGGTCGACAATGAATCCGACCTACCTCGATTTAGGCTCTATTCTCAGCGCGGTTTAAATGAGACTTTGTCTCTTCCTTGACTTTGCTACCTTCGCCTTGGTCAGATAATGTAATATGTAAATTTGATTGAAAGCAATAGCACGGACTGCACAGCACACAATTTGATTTGTAGTTATGCGTGAAGTACATGAGTTTTTCGCCAACTGTTAAATCAGCTTGTTGACGATCGACGATCGTTAAAAAGGCAACACATAGAAGCAGCCAACTTTAGACTTCCGTACGTTTGCTGATGCCAACAGCTGAAACTCAACTAAAGCTAGAACGAACGAACGTTATCAAAGCAATGTTGAATTTTCTTACCATGCAAATTATGAAATGTGTGACCGCAGTCCTACATTTATTACAAGCTATTAAAAGCGGTGCTAAAAGTCATCAAAATTAATTGTTTCTCACTATATGCGATTGCCGGGTGTATTCATTGTGACAGCATCAACGGCCCTTATTAGCGCCCCAAAATCATTGATTTGAAGTTGTTATAAAGCAAAGTAAATTCTGCTTCGAAGAAGGGAATTGTTTCGGAAATAATTTTTTTTCTCACTGTTTAATAATAGACGACTGATAGATAGACTGCCAGTTTTTAGAAAATATTTTTATTAGCAACTTAGTCGAAGATATCGTGTTTCGTTCTCTTATATTAAAAAAGATATAAATAATTTTATACGGAAAGTTCTTTATTATCATAATTTTCAACATAACTTTATTCCAAAATTTTCCACATACTTTTTATCTTCTTCAAAGCTATTGTTTATACAGGAATACATATTTTTGCAGAACATTTAACCTTGCTCCGTAGCCGATTTCTCATTCAATCTGTTTAAATCGTTTGAAAGTGGATAGTTCTGGTAACATTCTCGATGTTTTCGGTTTACAATTTACCGCAAGACCTCATTCTACGTCAAAAATAAAATTGGTACTTTGAAATTGCTCTAATTACTATGATTGAAATCGATTAAATTTATTCATTCCACACCAAGATGTTCAGAATCCCCTCCTCTTCACGGGCGAATTTCGTTCCGGTGCATTTTGATTTCACTGGCAAGATGGCATCAGAAAGCCGCTAAATCAAGTTTGATTGAAACAATTTGAAACAGTGCGGAGCGGGGCTACCCGCATCCACAGTGTCCCTAGCATACCAGCAACACCTACCGTCCGTGGCAGTGAGAGTGAATCGCGATACCAACCAATAGAAGTCAAACGATAAATTATGACGATCTGCCGTCCCGATCGCTTAGAGGAAGACTCAAACTTTTCCGAACGAAACGCGTCACTCCATGAAGCTGCAGCACCGAGTGGGTCTTCAACTTTCCTGCTGGCCTGGGTTCTGCAGCAGTACCGCACGCTGGTTGCTGTGCTTCTTCCTTGTTGTATAGATGACATCGATTAACCCCCGGGCTGGCAAATGGTTCAGTTTGGTCGCACTTTCGCGCACGCTAGGAACAAGTAATAATTTATCGTCCGTAATTACACAGTGACATCGGAACACGGCAGTCAGCGTATGCAAGCTGTCCCACTCTTTTCTCTGGCTTCCTCCCACTTGTGCTTCCGCAGCCACTGTCGTCTACTTCATGGGCTTCGCAAACGGCTAGACCCAACTCTGCTGAATGCAAAAGAAATAAGGACAAAACAGCAAGAATTTAGACTTCAGACAGTTCTGGCTGTGACGAGTTACAGCTGAGAGTAGGAAAACACTTGGAATTATGTTACGGGAAAATATCCACAATTGTGCACTCTTTGAACGTTTGGTGTGTAAATTCTTATTTATGGTTCAGAAAATTACTTGTGCCCCGCAGTCCGAGTGCTATAGGAAGCGACAACTTTTTCGCCCTAGATAAACATTTCGTTACGACATTGCACCGTGCGAATTCCACAAATTTGCAACCACAACCGAAAGCGGAACGCAGTGCAATGCCAAGAGCAGCCGTCGTGCCTGCCAGAGGAGGTGACAGTGAAAACTTCTGAAATCCTGCAACGGCCAGGCTGACAACAGCCCACATGACAAATTCCATTCCCGAGGCGGGCGGCATGCATACACCACATATACAATACAACGTGTGCATGCAGAAAGATAGCTAACCGCTAGAAAGACAAATTCGTTACCGCGGCACACAAACGCTAATGAATGAACTGCGCCTGGGATAGCGATAATAATAGTCGAAAACGTAAGCGGCTGCTAATTGTGAATATTTAATTGAAATTTATTAGTTTCCTCTTGTTTTCCTCTTCCGGGTGGGCTGCTGCGAGGAGACCCGATAATCTAATTTAAACTTTTGTCGCCTGCCCGCACTTTTGAGCCGATGATCGGAGGGCAACATCAAATTAGCCTGATTGACGTGACATACGGCACACTGATTATGTAACACAGCAGTACGCCAGGACTTTGGCTCGGAAAGTTAAACCTCTTCTGCGGCCGCCATGTGACCGTTACCATTAAGTGTGAGAAATTATCATGTCGTTCGATTTCGATGATACCGATCGAGATGGCGACCGACCCGTTTCGAGCGAAATCAGGTCACCGATAAATGCTGGCTGTTTTCGTGTCGGTTGTTTGTCGGTCAGAAAATAGATACACCATAAATCAATTAACAATTAATAAATACAATAGTCGGGGGTAATTGATTTCCAATTTGTGGAAATGAGTGTTCATTATTATCGAACATGGTGGCCGCCGGTCGTCTCATTGTGCAGCTTATGAGGATTTATTATGAGGCGTAAGAAAATGTGACAATTTGTTCGATGTTTGATGGTTGGGTGTTAGAATTAGAGAGACGTGTGTCGGTTTGTTAGGAAGAAATTTGAGGTTTGTTTTTTATGATATTACCATGAGAAGTTCGCAACGAATTCGATGGTAATTTTGTGTAAATATATCTATCAAAAGAAATTTAGATATGTTTAATTCAGGTTCATGTTTTTGGATTGGCGATTACACTTTTCGTTGATTCAGATTGTAATTTTGACGAGGATATAAATCGATATTTACTTCGAATGCATCAACCGATCAAGATGTGTTTTGCGTACAAGAAATGCTTTCTAAGGGCTTGAGTCAGGTCAATTTACATGTGAATGTTAACGGTAGACTGCTTGATCTGATGTTAACTTCGAATCCCGACACTGTAGATCTCATCGAAACAACGGTTCCTTTACTTAGCATCGATATCCATCATAGACCATTTATTCTTAACCTTGACGTCGACTAGGGCGTATCCGACCGTCAATATGTCCCTGCTCCGTTGAACTTCAAGAACAGCGATCTTATCTTCTTGAACGACCTTTCCAGCACGGTAGATTGGAATCGATTTATGATAAAATCATTCGCAACCATGTCTCATTTCGCCGGTCTTTTCCCAGCGGCACCGAGAAGACCGCAAGCGATTTCATTACTCTAAATCCAAGGACAGTCGAGAGCTCTTCGTTCAATCGAAAATCAGCACAACTCACTACTTGCAATGCAACCAGCCACAACAATTTAGCGCAGCTGACATAGCGCAGTCAAACCTAAAAAAAAACCTTTCAAATTTCTGGAAAGTCATGCTGTCACAGAGAACATGCAATCATCTTCTTTCCTTAGTTCCTTCGGATAGAACAACGGTAAATGAATGAGGTGGCAATTTTGTTTGCCAAGTTGTTTCAGACCGCATTTCCTGTGTCACAAATTGTTGATGGTGACGTGTAACCTAACTTCAACTATTTTTTGTTAAAGAGGGCGTTTCATAGTCTTTGGAAAACTGTAACTATTACATTTATTCAAAAGTCTGACAGTCGTATTAACGTCGAGAATTGCCAGGGGATTTCGCTTCTATGCTGCATCAGTAAGACTTCCGTAACGCTGATTCATGGAGTACTGTATGATGCTGTTCGACTCTTGATCTTGGAGTTTCAACACAGATTTGTCCAACTTCGCTCTACAACCACAAATTTGATGTGCTAAACAAAGCACCTGCGAAAAACTAAGAGTGTGAGGTCTCCCTGACTGGTTGGTTGATCGGGTCCGTTCATACCTAACCAATCAATGCCCTTTCCTGAATTCTCAACTTGTTCGGAGTCTTTTTCAATCACCTCTGGTGTTCCACAAGGCAGTATCCTAGGGCCGCTGATCCTCACCATTCACCCCATCCAGTCAGCTCTAGCCTGAGGTGTCTCTGGCTTATGATGCATTTAATTCGGTCTGGTTGCCGAGTTACAGCCATGGCGTCTGCGAAGGCCTTGCAGGTCGTCCACCACATGATCGAGCCACCTTGCACCGACATCCACCCACCGTAGTCTCCCGATTTTCGCCGTTTCAATGATGAGGGGTTCTCCCAGCAGCTGAGGCAATTCGTAATTCATCCGCCTCCTCCACGATTTATCTTCCATCCTCACCCCGCCGTAGATGGTACGTAATCTTCCGTTCAAAAACCCGAAGGGCACATTAGTCCCCCACGAGTATGGTCCAAGTTTCATGGCCTAGAGGATCACCGGTTTCATCAGTTCAAAGTTTGTGCTGCGGCTGATCTTCGTACAATTCATAAATGATTTGTGTGCTCGTATATATCTTTCAAGCACATTCTCGCAGGTGACCCGAAGATTTACAGGAACATCACTTCCATTCTCGATTGTTCGGTGTGAAGAATATAGAAAGAAAATCAATGTTAAGAAATGAGAAATAATTTCCCTTTCTCGTCGCTGTACCACCGTTAATCACCAATACATCCTGGATTTATCTCCGTTTGAACGTGCCCCTTACATCAACGATCGCTAGGGTTACACTAGATTCCAAACTGAGATTCAGCGACCACGTGTTCTTGGATACATTCGGCGATACGGTTGGCGTTTTACGGATATCTATGCTCTGAAGGTTGGCGAATGGTTGGACACGTGTCACTTGAGATCCTATTGTGGTCATTCACCTCTGTCCAGCAACTCCTATCCCAGCCTCCACGTGGTGCCGACCGGGATACGAGTAACCTTAGCGGAGATCGGGTAACCAACCCCGGTAGAAACTTTGGTCGTATGCTGACTGAGAAAGGGAAACGTACGCGGCTGTTTCCCCATTTTAAGGGCGGCGTGTCTCGCCAGCTATATCAAAGCCGGCAGCCCCGTCGCGAGACTAGGTATCGCAGCCCTAGTAAGGCAGCATACTGAATATTAAATACTACGAACCATCCAGATATAAATACGGAACGGAATAATCGGCATAGACCTAGGCGAACAAAAAAGGACCACGATTATTGGAAACTCGGTACTTGGAATGTAAGGACTCTACTCGAACCGGCACGCGCAAGTATCCTGGCTGTGGAGGTTGCAGCTATCCAAAGGTGCGGTGGCCGAAATCGGAAGAACGCGAATTCCGAGCAGTAGATCCTATTGCGGACACTTCATTTAAGTACCACATCTACTATAGCGGCGGCGTGAAAGCAGAAAGAGAAGTCGGTTTCGTGCTAATTGGAAAACAGATGAAGCGTGTCATTAGATGGAGGCCGATCAGTGACCGTATATGCGTGTTGAGAATTAAGGGCAAATTCTTCAACTACAGCCTTATAAATGTGTACGCACCGACCAACGAGAAACCCGATGAAGAGAAGGAGGAGTTCTATGAACTCCTGGAAAAGACATACAATGGTGCCCAGGACACGATATAAAGATTGTCATCGGAGATGCAAATGCACAGGTCGGGCAGGAAGACTTCTTCCGCCCCGTAACTGGTAGGGAAAGCTTCCACTCTACTACGAAAGACAATGGCCTGAGGCTTGTTAACTTCGCTGCAGCTAGGGGGATGGCTATCTGTAGCACTTATTTTGTACGCCGGAACATACGTAAGCACACCTGGATGCACCCGAATGGAGCGCTTTGCTCTCAAATTGACCACGTTCTGATTGATGGACACCACTTTCCAGACGTTACAGCCGTGAGGTCGTTCAGAGGACCGGACGTTGACTCGGATCACTATCTCGTAGTAGCCAAAATCCGCGCCCGGCTGTCCAACGTGCTGAAATCCAAGGCAACGAGGAGGATGCAGTTGAACATCCAGCGGCTATCAACTGAAGGAGTGGCTGCAGAGTACTCCCAGAAAGTTGATGAACGGATTGAGGAAAGAGTTGAAGGGAACCTGAATGAACAGTGAAGGCACTTCCACAGTTCGATCAGCACTACAGCGCGAGAAGTGTTTGGTACAACTTCCGCAGCTGCGCCCAATGAGTGGTTTGACGCTGAGTGCCAGCGAATGACGGAGGAGAAGAACCGCGCCAGGGGTCACATGTTGGCCACGGCTGTGACTCGTCAGAGCATGGGTAGATATCGAGATGCAAGAGCCGCTGAAAAGAGACTTCATCGCCGGAATAAACGACAGTATTGGGAGCGTATTCTTGCGGAGGCGGAAGCTTGCTCCTTCAGGCACGATGCGAGGAGCTTCCACAAGAAGGTCAACGGAATTTATTTATTTTATTTCATTAATTTATTTTTTTATTTCGTCAAACAAAAGTAGACTACATATGTTTAAAACTAACTTACATGCTATAAGCTATTTATACTAGTGTGAGCAAAAAAAAAAGAGTTTATACATAATTGAATAATAATTTCTTCACTTGACGGATTATTACAATGGATGTTTTCTATCGATTTAAATTGCGCGTTGAGTTGAAATATTGTTTTAATTTAGTTCTCGACATAGAAAAGTCAATTGTTTCACAGTGTTGGTTATACACTAACATCATTTGATTAATTGGCCCGTATTTAGCATAATTGTTTCGTTGATGATTTAAAGAAAACAAAGTCCGAGTTCGTAAATTTCTAGAAGGTACATAAAGATTGAGTTTTGATAATATTTCGGGTGAATCGACACGTTGAGATACGATATCGTTAACAAATGACATCATTGCGAATTCACGACGGGCTTTTAATGATTGGATGTCAATAAGTCTGCAGCGTTCGTCATATTATGGTAGGGGAAATGACGTCCATCGTAGATTGCGAAGTGCATATTACAGGAATTGTTTTTGCACTGATTCTATTCTGTTTACATGTGTTGCAGAAAACGGAGACCATACAATGCTACAGTACTCTAAAAGTGACCTGACATAGGAATTATAAAGTGTTTTTATTGTGTGTGGATCTTGGAAATTATAGCAGAAACGTTTTATAAAACTGAGCATGTTACTAGCCTTATTAATAATTGTATTGTAGTGATCAGTGAATGTTAATTTTAAGTCGAGTATGACTCCTAGGTCCCTAGCTCGTTCACTTTTCTCTACTACCTGATCTCCTAAGGAAATCATATTGCATGGCATGTTTCTTTTTCTGCCAAAAGCCATCGAACTACATTTTTTAACGTTTAGCTGAAGAAGGCTTTTTTTACACCAAATGTAAAAATATTATATCTCGTTACGAAAAATATTTACATCATCAGCGTTTTTAATTTCAATGAAAAGTTTAATATCGTCGGCATAAATAAGAATTTTTACATGTTTTAGAATGAAGGAAATCAGGAAATGAAACGTGTCACCCCCGATAAAATAGAGGTGGCCGGGCGTTGGAAGGAACACTTCAGTGTGCTGTTGAACGGTGAGGGAAACAGTGGAGTCGAAAGGAGCAGGATGACTATTGAGAATGATGGTCAAGCTGCGGATCCACCATCCATGGACGAGGTGAAGAAAGCAGCGAAAGTGCTGAGAAACTGCAAGGCAGCCGGGATGGACGGCATTCCCACCGAACTCTTCAAAGTCGGGAGCGAACAGCTGTATCGTGCCATCCAGCGGATCATGCTGAGAGTGTGGTCTGATGAAGAATTGCCCTCGGACTGGTTGGGGGTCTCATATGCCCGATCTACAAAAAAGGCCATCGCCTGGAATATAGCAATTATCGGGGCATAACTCTTCTCAATACCGTGTACAAAATTCTCCCCCGCATCCTGTTCCACAGACTGAGGCCGTTGCAGGAGAACTTTGTTGGCGAGTACCAATGCGGTTTTCGAGGGGGACGCTTCACGACGGACCAAATATTTACCTTGCGACAAATCCTCGATAAATTTCGAGAATACAACTTGCAGACGCACCATCTGTTCATAGACTTCAGGGCAGCGTACGATTCAGTTAAGAGAAATGAGTTATGGCAGATTATGATCGAACATGGCTTCCCAACAAAGCTGATTAGGCTGATTCGTGCCACCCTTGAAGGTTCTACATCAAGCGTCAGGATATCCGGTGAGATATCGGTCTCGTTCGTGACGTTAGATGGTTTAAAGCAGGGTGACGGGCTGTCGAACTTATTGTTCAACTTCGCATTGGAAGGTGCTATACGGAGAGCTGGTGTGCAGAGAAGTGGCACCATCATTACGAAGTCGCACATGCTTCTCGGTTTTGCGGACGATATCGACATTGGTAGCAATTGTAGAGCTGTGGAAGAGGCCTTCGGACCTCTCAAGGGGGAAGCTGCGAGAATAGGGCTTGTCATAAACTCTGCCAAAACGAAATACATGATGGCTGGCAGAGTGCGTGGTAGTCCGTCGGAGGTTGGTGCTGCGGTGGTGCTAGATGGGGAAACATTTGAAGTAGTCGACGAATTTATTTACCTGGGAACATTAGTGACATGTGACAATGAGGTTAGCCGTGAGATAAAGAGGCGGATAGCAGCCGCAAACGGATTACGTAACCAGCAAAGGTCCCGCAGTCTGCAAATCCGTACTAAACTTGCACTCCATAAAACACTAATTCTTCCGGGGGCTCTCTACGGCCATGAATCATGGACGCTGAAAGAGGCTGATCGGCGAGCTCTTGGTGTTTTTGAGCGTAGGGTTTTGCGTTCAATCCTTGGCGGCAAACTTGAAAATGGTGTTTGGCGCAGACGCATGAACCATGAAGTGTACCATGCATACAAATCGGCGGATATAGTCAAGCGGATAAAATACGGCAGGCTTCAGTGGGCTGGGCATGTAGCGAGAATGCCGGATGAGCGTCAAGCGAAGGCTATATTTAGCAGGAATCCCGATAGAGGTCGTCGACCTCGGGGTAGACCCCGCACTCGTTGGATGTGTGCTGTCGACGAGGATGCACGCGAAATAGGTGTTAGGAGCGATTGGAGGGTAGCAGCCCAAGACAACAGATCTTTTATCGGACAAGCTCAAAACGGTGATTTTACGAAAACGGTTTTTGCATGGTTTAATAATATTTCACAAAGCGAAATAATATGGAGTATATATGAGCATTAATAGTAATGCGCTAATATCTAAAAGTGGTAGTTGAAATCTGTCTTAAGGACTGTATCGAAAAGTAATTAGCAACATCTATTTGTAGATTATATTTGAAAGGGCTCGAAAATTCTTTTCATGTTTTCAGTTAATTGAAGTTTGGTTCAGTTACAATCAATATAATGGCTTACATAAATCAAAAACTTATCTTCTGATAAACGAACGCACTTTTGACCGAATGCCTTTCATTAAATTCTGCACAGTCACTTTTGTGCATTTTCTGGATGCTGATGTCAAATTTTTTTTGAATTCTTCCATGGTTTGGGCTACTGTCCCCTCTTTCCTGAAGATCGCCTTCACGATTGCCCAGAATCGTTCAATTGATCGGAGCTCGGGGCAGTTAGGTGGATTGATGTTTTTCTCGTCGAATTGGATATTATTGTGTGAAAGCCACTGTAGAACAGATTTGGCGTAGTGTGCAGAAGCCAAGTCAGGCCAGAACAGAGGGGGAGACTTATGCTGTTTATAGAGGGGCAGCAATCTTTTCTTCAAGCCTTCATAAAGGTACACTTGAGCATTTATTGTACCTATCGTAAAAAAAATAGATGACCGCAAACCGCAGGTGCAAATAGCTTGCCAAACTAAGACGTTTTGTCCAAATTTTTCCAACGCAACTGTGCAGTCCGCATCGTCCACATCCTACTCCACTGATTTTGTGTAGAATTGCGGTCCCGGAAGTGTTTTCGCATCCTGCTTAACGTATGTTTCGTCGTCCATTAAGATGCACTTGCCCCAATTGTCCAGAATCCGATTGTCCAGTTTCCTTGCCCTTGTTTTGGCTCGAGATTGTTGATCTACCGACTTTTTTGGAACCTTCCGCTTCTTATACGTCTTCAAAGAGTGCCTAGTCTTGATTCTTTGAATCATCCCAATGCTGGTTTTGAATTTTTTGGCCAAATCACGCGTTGATTCCGATCGATGTAGTTTAATGTACTCGAGCACTTTACCATCCAGTTCGGGCATACTGGGACCAGGTCTCCTCCCGCATCTCGGTAAATCCTTCAAAGTACACTCGTGTCCATACTTACTAATAATATTTTTCACGCTTGTGTGGTGCACTTGATGGCGTTTTGCTATTTGATTGTAGGTAATGTTCTTTTCGGAGCACCAAGTGTGCAGAATTTTCTTTCTGGTTTCAAGATTTATTCTAGCCATGTCGAAAACAAACCACTAAATTGAAACAAAAGGATTGCACAACGTTTCTTTGACATGTAAACAAACCTTTGCAAGTATACACACGAAACGAAGTTTAGTCGTTTTTGAGTAAATGATTTTCAAAAGTTGCTAATTACTTAACGATACAGTTCTTATGTTGAGTGAAAAAGTCTCAGGAATCGATTGGTAGGTATCTGATCCACGTTAAATGTCAGCAACATGACAATTTTTCCCCAATTCCCCTACAATACTGAAATAGGTTTATCTCGACGTTAGATTAACTTATTGGAAATCTGTTTAATGTTATATCAGTTATGTAAGCGTTACACAAAGATACAATAACGATTGGTCTTTACGTGATGCTTCTCTTTTTGCGGGCAGGGAGTCGCATTTTTCGGTAGGATCGGTCAAAACATAAAAATCGCGCTGCAACAATGAGACGGAATCATCGCTTCTTCGATAAAGTTAACCCTCTAGTGCCCAAGTTAATTTTCAGACAGACTTCGAAAAAATCACTATTAATCTTCATAAACATTTTTTAAGTATTCATTGAAGCTTTTTAGATGTGTAACTGAAGACCGTCTAAAGACGGCACTGGACACTAGAGGGTTAAATGCAAGCCCTTCCCCGCAAAAAGGAGAGGATCACGTGAAGACAAATTCTTATTGTAACTTTGAGTATCTCTTTCACTCTTGATATTACATTAAACAGATTTCAAAAAAGTAATTTAACGTCGAAATAAACCTATTTTAGTATTGTAGATGAATTGGGGCAGAATTAACATATTGCTGATATTTTACGTGGATTAGACAACTACCAATCGATTCCTGAGACATTTTTACTCGAAATAAAATAAATTTCAACTACCGCTTTTAGATATTTGCGCATTACCGTTACTGCTCATATTAACTCGAGATTATTTCGCTTTGTGGAATATACGAAAACCATGCCAAAACCGTTTTCGTAGAATCACCGTTTTGAGCTCAGTTTTTTCCGATTTAAGATCTGGCTTGAAAACAAAATGGCGTTCTAAGAAACAATGCAAATTTTCGATTTCTCAAAAATTTAAAATGGCGTCACTGTTGCCCCTTAAGATGAAATGTGTTCAAAATCAGGGAAATTTATTTTTGCTGCACTGCACTGTGTTATGAGAAACGACACTACAGCGCTTGCTGAGGAGAGGCCGTTTTTTATCATCGCATGAAGCTCTCTGGAGCTAAGAATTATGATATATAATCAAACACGTTTTTAATAAAACAGTCTTTACCCTTAACTCGCAGCCGAAAACGTATCGAACCACCCATAGAAAGCATTATGAAATATTAGGAAGAAGATCTCCATTGGCATTCTTTCACAGTTGAAACATATTTAAAACCTGCAAACAATTTCCTAAATAAATAAGTTCTGTCTTGAAACAAAATAAATGAACCAATTTGGGACGACTTCACTATCTGCTAGCAGTTGTGCTGTTTTCTGCGGCTGACGAAAAATATCAACGCAAATGTACACTAGACTGGGACACAGTTGTATGGGAAAAAAGCGTTGGTGTAATTTTTTCGCTCCCATACACTTTTCGTGTTCCTTATGGGCCCTGTAACAACTGTGTAACTTTTCAGATCGATTGGTGGAACCCCTGATTTGCGCCCGATTTTTAAAGTTTCCATACGATTTTACATGGGAAAATCCACTTTTTCAAAACTTATCCTCTAGAAATTTTCGGTTGGCTCCTAAAATTATACCAATACATGATATTTGTAGAAAATTTTCCTGGAAATAATTCTTCTGAAGACTGTAAGGCGCTACAAAATTTGTGGAAAAAGTTATTCACCTTAAACTGATCGAATGTCTGACGAACGGCTCAACATTGAATTTTTCCAGCAACACTGCTGCAGCATGCTGCTGTTGCAAACTCAACAACGTGATGAGAAACAGTTTCGCGTAGAATTAAGCTTGAAAGCGTGATTTTTCGCTCATAGTATCTTCGGAGAAAATGCTTAGAATATCAATCCCTATATTTTGATAGTATTCGTTGTGTGATTTATACCCCTAAAAGTGAGAAATCTGCTTTCTAAACACCCCTACGTAGTGAAAAACATTTTCGTGTGGAATTAAGCTTGAAGGTATGATATTTTGCTCACGTTATCTTCATTATCGGAGAGCTTGCCCAAAATATTAACTATCAAGTTTTAATGTAGATTGATTACTCCGCCTAAAAGAGGGAAGTAGACTTTCTGAACACCCACGTCGTGTGGCAACTTGGGTTCTGGTGCTAATTTAATAGATCATACCCTGGTGTCTTTCAGAAAGGAGTTTGGTATATACATAGCTACAATTAACGAAGATACATGCCAGGTCTCCTCAATCGAAAAATTGTGGAATTTTTTCAGGTTGAGAAAAAATTGCTAAGAATGACTAATTTAAAATTATCCTGGGTGCAATAAAATTGCTTAAAAAAGCTCAACTGCTGAAGCAAACATAATTTGAACATTTATTAGGATGCCTACAGTCTCAATTAAATTACAATTGTCTTTGAATTTATTAGGGTTTCAATAGTTCAAATAAATCAAAAATCTTTAACTTGCTTTGATAGTTTAACCCTCTAATGCCCAAGTTAATTTTCAGACGGAACACGAAAAAAAATACTATGAATCTTTATGCACATTTTTTAAGTATTGAATGAAGCTTTTTAGAGGTGTAACTGAAGACCGTCTGAGGGCGGCACTGGTCACTAGAAGGTTAAAAACATTTCATATCGCATAAAAAGAAACACGTCGTTTGGAGCGGGATAAGGCCAATTTATCGGAGATATCGCGCTATGTTATGATTGTACCCAGTATGATTGTTGAATTGATTAGCTAAAACGTTTTTTACTGGATTTATAAATTAGGCGATCTGATAGTTTATATTTTGAATTTGTCTCCTAGTGACTTGCTGTACCTTATGAAGTTCAGATTTCTCTGATGTTAATAAGAAACGTTATAAACATTTCGTTCGGTATTATACATATATTATTATAAGTGTGTCTCATGGTTGCCATGTGCTAAGAGATCATATCCCGCGAAAAACAATGCGTTATTTATTTTTATTTCTGGTTGCATTTTTTGTTAAGTTATATGCTTTCGGTTTACAACTGCTGTTCATTCTTTCGTGACCGTATTTCGATGATCTTATATTCAGATACTGCGAATGTGGAACGGTTTCTTTAATATTTCTTCCTGGTGATCGTCCAATCTCAATAAACGCTACTTTTTATGATTGGCAGAATACTAACAGTCAAATTTTATAAAGTTATAAATAAGAACTTAGATACTAATAATGCAAGCTTTTGATACAATTAAAACCAAAATATTTAGCTTATTGTGGCGGAATAGTTTCTTTTCCAAAATTATACACAACTCATATGGTTAAAAAATCATAACGGAAGGAGAGACGATAGTTAGCTATGATTCCGCAAAATACACTGAAAAAGAACAACTATACTCAGAATTGTTAACGTTTGGAAACTGCATCTTGTATGTTATGTAATCAATAATCTAAAACTGTTTTCCTAATTTCGAACCAAAAAAATCGCTCCCCATAGCCCAGCCAAGTTTCCGCACCGCAGAGCACACCTGCTTCCATATCTGCCCCAGTTTGTAACAGTTCCGGTCCTCACAACTGCAGCCCGCGGCAGGCATCGCGCCGATATTGCCGCCGCGTAGGAAATGAAAATATTTTCCACCGACTTTATTCAATTAACACTTGTCGCCTGGAATCTCGGCGATGCGGGGGCCAGAGAGATCTTATTTTTCTTCCACTGCACAGACATCGTTTCCTGGGGGCAAATTTGTGCTAGCCTCAAAATAAAAATATAAAAACAGACACCTCCAAATGGAGCGCGGCATCACCTCCTGCCAAGGAACGTGAGCGGAAGGTTGTGCGGCACATTCTTAAACAGCTCGCCTTTCCGGAAGCTCCAGAGAAGACGCCGTCACCACCGCCGCCGCCGACGCCGTCAGTCGTGGGTTCTGGAAAACTTTTTAATTAAATTAATTTTTTTTTTCACTCTGTCAACTGCCGGAGTGCGTTTGTTTGTATTGGTAATGTAGCGTGGGAGATTGTTAGGAGAGGTGGAAAAGCGCTAGAGTGCAGTGCTTAAAAAGCCCTCCCGTTAGTCACGATTCGACAATACATGCTTTCTGCATCCAATGTGAATATATACGGCACTATCCTGCTGGTTTTCGAGCGTAGCATACCTAAACGCTTTTTTCTCGTAGTCCTGTGATAATGATGTTTCATGGGGAGTTGTTTTCTGTGTCACTGGAGCAAGCAGCTAGGGGGAAGAATTAATTTAATAAAATATATCGAAAATGTTTAGGCCATACAATGTGAGTTGTCTATAGTGAAGGTCATGGAGCTTTCTCCTACACCCGGAAGTACAAATTTATTTGGGATGTGCTTTGCTTCCCGGAAGAAATTCGGTGCGTTGGAGGTAGGCTGTGGGGAAATCGAAACTGGAAGAATTTAATTAAATTCGATTTGATTATCTGGTGATAATGTTTTGCATTCGATCAGTATAGATTTGTTTAAATTTAATTATTGCTAAAACCAGTCCCGCTAAGGTCATTACTTCCAGAGAACCGAGAGTCGGGTTTATGCAGTACGATGTACGAGTGCGGTGCAATTAGAATGAAATGTTTTCAATTGGGGCTAATTTTCACTCACAAAATCACACCTAATGGCAACCGGAACATTCTAAAGCATGCTACATTTTCCCGCAGCCTAACCACCCGCTCGTTTAGCGGCAGTTAATTTCACAAACCGCAAGCGCCACCCAGTAATCTTTTGATTGTCCATCAACTAACGGTTCGGCCCTTTCAGGTTCATCAGAGGCGCTGCATGGGGGATGAAAATCGACAGCAAAAAAAAAAGTTTCCCAATCAGTTAGTTTGAGTGTCGCGTTCGTTGATTATTGCCACTGCCTGCGATGGGCTGTGGGAGGTAATGTACTTCAAAGGATGGCTGCTGTTGCTGTTTAGCTATTTAGAATGATAGACCGAAAAAAGTACACTCGAAACCACCTAGCAGTGATATGGTAGGTACATGAAAATGTGTCACGGATATTTTTTTTTTGTTAAAACCGAAGCAAACAAAAATTGATAACGCAACCTTACAAGAGAATTTTTTCTAGATGCAACCCAGCGCAGCATCTTGCTTTTTTCGATTCGTGGAAGTACACCAAAGCGATCGTTTGCTTCGTTAGGTCATTTCATTCAATCAATTAGCAAACGTTTGATGTTTGATGCTGATTCTTATGATGTATGTGGGTGGGTGTTTTGAAGTGGTTTTTCTGCAAAAAGGATAGTACGGAATCAGTCGTTAAAAAGACTCTTATTTGGCCCGATTTACACACGGTCGAACGAATTTACTTTGAATTTGTTGAAATGTGTGTTTATTCAAACTCTTTCGGCTGAATCTCCAGAATGTTTTTCAGTAGGAACTGCAACGTGATTCATGATTGTGAATGTAAGATCTCTAATCTGCAGTGTTTTGAAACTATACTCTAGGTTCGTAATTCCTTCCCATCAAGTTTGACACCAGGAATTTTGCTTTAGCTTCTTACTGTGAGAGGAAAAATCTGTCACGTTCATGATTAGCAAACTTTCACACCGATCCTGTTGAACCAGTGAAGAAGCAAGCAGGAATAACGGGAACATTCACGATCATCACGCAAACTATGTTCTTAACTATGCTCATTAATTATTCGCAAGGCCCGAGTAGGGCCGAAGGAGGGTAAAACGTTAGTTCGCGGTACGTTTTTCGACCCTAGCGGGGCGATGATTTATATTCGGGGTGATGAACAATTTCCGGTCTGCACCTTGTTTCAACCCTATGAAATCATGTCGAATATAATGAAGTTAGTAGAACAAGTCAATATGTCATATATTTGTGTTTTAAAATGGAAAATTTTTAGTCTTTAAAACTTTAAACACTTGCGAATATTCTGACGTATGACGTTGATCGACGCGTAAGATTCATCCTTAATGTTGGAGTGTTTCATGGTGAGAGCAAGGTGCTAATATCCTGGAGCTGACATGTCGTAAGTTGATTATGCATCGTTATTCTGAACTGAAGTAGTAAATTGAATGTTAAATTGATTAATATCTGTGCTTTCATTACTTTTAGTGATGTATCTCGCCAAAAAAAAAACAAAAGGGTTGTTACAAAGCCACGATCACAAGGTTGACGTAGAACTACCTAACAAATTTTAACAGTCGGATTGCAAGCTGCAATGCTAGTGAAAATTCACTAGAGAAAAATGTTTGAACATTAATTTGATTCTTCTGAAAAAATTTTTTTTATCACAATAAAAATCGGATACGTTGAACGGAAATAACTATCAAGAAGGGACCGTCACACCATCCGCTAGTAGAACAATATTTGAGCAGAAAGTGGATTTTATAAAGATTCCCACCCCCCAAAATGTTCGCCGACACTGACAGGAACAGGAAGTCCGCTGCCACTACTGCTGCATGTGATCGTCCATCGCATCGTTCGCTAGTGAAATGATTTAATTTGAGTCGACCCAGGCTCTTATATAGCTCAAAAAGTACATTATCGGTTAATTATGTATAATATTCAGTCGACCATGGTTGGTTGGCGAATTCCCAATAGTCCAATAGTTCGCATAATATCACAATTTTCTGCATTTGGGTGAATGTGTAGCCAATTTTCCTATCGATTGCTGCAAGATCAAAGGAAATCTGTTAAAAACCAACCGAATGATAAGCATCTAAACTTGGACATTATTTTATCCCCGTTCGATTTGAGATTTTCATTTTACAACGTTCCTCAATGACGTAGTTTCACGTCAAAAAACGTTAATTAAGACAACGTCTCCAAAACTTGAATAGTCCGGTCTTTCAAGGTCAAAAAACCTTTTGTAGTTGCAATATCTCGTTTCGTATGTTTTCACATGTTTTGTGAAAAGGTAAGGCTAACCTCATCCCTTTATTCTAAAGCAATATCATTTTAAATTCTGCTTGCTTCACATCCAATATATCGTTGAGAGGTCATCATAAATTTTGATTCGTTTTAATAAATTTCGATCAAATTAGATCAAATTAGATGAATTGAAAAAAAAAAACGCAAATCTTCACGTCATGGATATAGAGTAAACATTTTGGTGCAATATATTATAATATTATTTCATTTCAGACGCCGTACGACCCTAGTGCTTTTTTTGATTAAATATTTTTAAATATTTATTCAAAGCTGTTATACAATGAACAGCTTATATGAGTATTGCACGAATCGTGATGATATAACAGGCGGGGAGAGTTTCAGCGGAGCGGCCGTCCATCATATCATTCGATAGTAAAATGATGCGTTACGGAAAATCTACCACCTTCACTACCGCTGCCCACTTCTGTTAAATTTCAAATCAAGTGTAATAAATCAAATTAATAAATATTTTGTTTTCAATAAGACAGTTATTTCCAGTTTAAATAGGTTGTTATTTGGTTTGATATCGGATATGATACTAATCGCATCTCTGTGCTATACCCGACAGTGTAAATCAGGTATTCTTTTGAAAACACAGTGGCTGTCACTACCACAAAAATGCAGCCTTTTACTAGAGGGAGAAGTAGTGCACGTACCACTGACGCAACTACCACAACTGCTGCTGATACTCGTTGCTGCTTAGTTAGGACCGTTCCCCATCCACTAATAAACTGATTGGTTGAGCAGAAGCAGACTTTAATATAACCCAAGGAGTTCATTCACAGTTTGCTAGATATACAATTCTGTCGACCGTGCAAACAAATCACAACTTACTACATTTGGACATGGATTATTCGCGGGTAACTTTTGAAAAGGACCTAAGTAATATTCAGAGAATCTCTTTGTTAATTTCTTCTACTTTTTTTATTTTTTCCATGATGCTATTTGCATAGTAAGCTAGGCAATGTCACGATCTTTCGATTTGTGGCGAGAAGTCGTTGACAACTTTTATAATGACGCTAAAATTAACTAAACAGAGTGAGAAAGGAGAAAATCTCTCATTGTCACTTAGGTCTTTTGGTAAAGTTATTCGAGGATTTTACAAATCCAAAAACGAATCGAAAAATTGAGTTTGTTGCGTTTCGTAATTTATGGATTTCGCCGTAAAGAATCCTAAATTTATGAATTTATATTCAGATCTCAGGTTTTGTTCACTAATTTTTTATTCACTATTTTTTATAAATTCTAGTTACTGTAAAAAACACTTGACATGGCTCATGAAAACAAAAATTTTTGAATTAATCAATAACTGCCGAGCTCCATGACATCGCAAAGTTCGGGCTCCCTTATCATCTAGAATATTGAAGAAGAGAATCAACGGAGAATCAACTCTGTGCAGGATAAGTATTGTTATATATATAGAGTGTTTTGTTCGTTTTAAGATTCTTCGGCTGGTTTTCTGTAGCATTCTTAAGGGCCGTCCACGTTCCACGTGGACATAAAAATCGACCTCGTGGATAAGCGTGGGTATTGACCAAAACACCTCATTTTTTTACTAAGAAGACTTGGAAAATGTTTCTTCCTGTAGTTTATTTAGTGATTATAAAATCACCATAAATAAAAAACCAGTAAAATTCAGCCTAGGAAAAAAAAAGGTCAAACGAATGCAGAAGAAACCGAAAGAGATATAATCACAGCTTATGCTTTGAATGATTCAACGCCGGAAAAACAACACAATAGATTCCAAAACACACTCTAAAAACACTTTGATTTCGGAAGTAGTTGTAAACCGCTCAAAGACAAAATGACTTAAAAATGTAAAACAGCGGAAAGGCGCAAACAGGAATTAATTAAACGCCTCTAACATAAGAAAAATGAGAGCTTCGTAGCCGCAAGGTTACAGAGTCCGCTTTGATAAGCGAGTGGTCGTGGGTTCGAATCTTACATAGTAGAATCAGGCCATTTGGTTGTCAAAGAACTTTAACATGGGTTCATTCTCAGGCTTTCTACTACATACCCTTACTTCAAGCTGAATTCTATAGTACCCTTGCTGACTTTCAGCCTAACAAAAAAGTCCCTATTATAATAAAACTGTTCTGAGTAACGTATAATAGTTCTCTTCAGGGAATTGTAATTGTGACGCGGTTTCTCTTGACAAAAATATAAGTCCTACTTATAATAAACCTGACCAGAGGTGGAGCATTGAGTGCTTCTTCAGGGTATTGTGATTGTGACGCGGTGTTGGTAGGAGGAACGAGGTTTCGATAAGACTCCTTCCTCTTGACATAATTAGTCCCTCTTAGAATAAACCTGGCCAGAGAGGAACGTTAGGTGAAGCCTCAGTTCAGGGAATTGTAATCTGGCAATATTGGTAGGATAGAAAAGAGGCTCGGTATAGTAGGTAGAGCAGTAAGCTTTAAATGAAAGGGTAAACTCTCACACGCAAGCACGGATATAAATAAAAGAGCGGATCATTCACTTGAACAGTGATACTGCCAATAATATTAGCAACGGAGTACAGAAAACACCTGGGTAATATCACAATAGATCAAAATGTCTCTGGTCGCAGTGATGAGTCCACACAGAGGAAAAAAAAACATAACAAAAATAGCTATAAAATTGAACTGGAATTAGTGTGTACTGTAAAAATTCGAAAATGCAACTATAAATTGTAATAATTGTAATTGTTATACACTAAGGTCGCTTTTTACGCGGTTTTTTTTTCTACGCTATTTTTTTGCGTGGATTCCGGAATTCACGCGGTTTTCTTACGCGGATTCCGAAATTTACGCGGTTTTTTACGCGGCACGTATCCCCCGCGTAAAAATCGACTCCAGTGTAACTTAAAAAAGCAATTATAAATTAGAAAAAAGTTCAAACTAAAGAAAAAACTATATCAAGTTTAATCTGAAATGCATAAAAACTTTAGTAAATGTAGCTTGAAGCTTCTGAAAACACTTTTTTCAATTAAAAAATCATTTCAAAAAGGTTGAAAAACTTTTAAGGCGGGCTAGAAAAAGTCAACAATGGAAATCATTGTTTAGAACGCTTTCATTGGCCAGAAGAGGTTAAAATAAAATATGATCATGAATTAACCAAAAAGTGCTGCAGCTGCTTCTTAGGTTAAGAGTAAATAAAAACAAAAAAGTCGTCTCAATAATGTTGAAAAATCCTCTGAAAAAAAAACCTATAAGATATTCCGATTTAACTTAAAAACCTTAGTAACGCTCCAGGAATCCAGAAAATGAAACAAAATTCAGAAAATGTTCTTGAATTTAGTTCAAATAAATAAAGTTACTCTAACGAGAGTAGAATGTCAAGAAGAAAATGTTTTAGTCTAATTCGCCCAAATGGTTGAAGAACGCTCCGAAATGGAAGAAAAGGACGAATCAGAAATTGATTCTGAATTTAGTTAAAACTTAGTTGAAAATGTCTCGAAGAGTTTAAACAAAGTTTATGAAAAATGATTGAAGATTAACCTTAAAATATTGGAAAGTACCTCTGCTAACGAAAGAATATTTCGCCTGAAATTGTTGAAAGTTCTCAATATACTCCCAACATGTCTAAGGAATCGTTCCCAATAAAAAAAACAAAGAGGCAAAATTTATTACAAATACAGCTGACAGCGACCCTAAACTCAGAACAGCTGTTGAATTTTTATTGCAGGCTAATATATTTTTTGGCAGATTTCCATTTTTTGGAAAAATTATCGTGTCCGCGTGGACACTATCGTTAACCTCTTCCACCCTATCGTGGACAAGCGCAGACATTTGCCTACCTCTACCCCGCTCTGAGTTTTCTACGTGGAATGTAGACGGCCCCTTTGCAAAAAGATGCCAAATAAAACCACTGTCGAAGACGTTCGACACCCTATATTTTTCTACATTCTTATTATTTTAATCAATCATCATTAAATTTATAAGTAGACATGAGTTCATATCTCCCACATTCGGATTTTGATTGGTTTGGGTTTTTGTGAATAGTTTTGAATGTATGGAACTTCGCCAGTTTCCAGTCTTAATAGGTGTCTTAGGTAACTCGTCATGTTAACGGACTCGTTCAAGCGATCTGAAGAAATTGTATATTTGACGATGAACGATGGAATAGCTGTGGATCCACCAACCATGGACGAGGTAAATAAAGCAGTTAAAGAGCTGTTTCGGGCCATTCATCGGATCATGCTGAAAGTGTGAGCTGATGAAAATTTGCCCTCGGAATAGTTGGAGAGTCTCATATGCTCGATCTACAAAAAAAGCCACCGCCTGCATTCCATCGACTGAGACTGTTGTAGAAAAGTTTTGTTGGCCATCTGTTCTTAGACTTCAGAGCAGCGTACGACTCAGTTAAGAGAAAAGAGTTACGACAGAAAATGCGCAACCATGATTTTCCAACAAAACTAATTATACTGATTCGTGCCATCCTTGATGGTTCCACATCAAGCGATAGAAGCCACATCATGTAGTATAATGTCTTGAATTTCACAGAGATATAGCACACGCGTGGCCCCAATAGCATTCTGTTGTTTTTTTTAATTAAGTCGCCTTCAAATCAGAAAATTGCTTTGTAATAACAAACGATCTATATACGAGAAACGTCGTTCGAGTATCTAGAGACTTCGCGTCAATGTCTTCCATGAGGTCTTGTTTTTTACAGATAGGGTAAATTAAGCTACATTGGACCTTCTCTCTATAGTTGACTGCCAGTCAGATATCTCAGAACTTGATTTTTTTTTAATCCTTCGTGTTTCGCAAAAAATTGAGTTAATCTCACGAGTGGTCCACTTTAAGAAAGGGGTACACTATAGGTTAATTTATTTAGTCTAATGAACTCATATGGACGATATTTGTTATTACGAACCCGGTACTCGAATGCAGCGCTTAGTTTACCAAAACGAACCCTTCTTTATCTAATATTCCAGTGATTTTTCGTGGAAGTTCAGCGGTGTTCGCGGCTTCCAATTAAAGCGAGTATCACGTCGACATATTCCTGTGAACCCTTGTTCATTCACCTGCGGTTTAATGCGGCTTGCGCTGGTATTGTTGATTGTAATTACAGCTGACTTCGTACTAGCAATAGCGAGCGGTAAATCCTGCTTATGCTCATCCTCAGTCTTTAATGATAGTACCAATATCAATAGTTTTTCCAATTTTCAAGTGGTTTTGATTTCAGGTATGTAGAAAAGGTATTTTTAATTGACAAAGATGTTGACTCTGAACAAAGATAAATCAAGAAAAGTATTAAAAGCAAATTCCTTGAAATTCACCAGCGATATAGAAGAAAACTTGAATCAGTCTTTCAATTATAATTTCTCAATATATAGATACAATCGTACAAAATCATTATTTATCCAAATTGTGTATTCAAAATCCTCACTTGTACGATTCCAATTCTTCAGCTTATGTTGCATTATTAGTATCAAATACAATGAACAATTTTGGTTGTAAAATTTTAAGAACCAGGCTTTATATCTGTTCCATGACCATTTTGGTGGCTTCAAAGATTGTAAAAATAAATCATACAAGATAAATTTTATAGTAGTCATACTGTATGAAATGCGATTCTTTGGTACAGAATTTATCGGAATTTGACTATTTTTAGAAAGAATTGTAGCACAACAATAGACTAACACTGGAACCTGACTCCATCACCACAATAAACGCTCACTGTAGATTTCCAGTCCATGGTAATAGTTGTCAAGAGACAACACCGTCTGGGGAGCTGTCAAGCGATCTCGCATATTTCACTAGGTTCTTAATTTGACACACGTACGCCACCGCTGCTGTTGAAATATAGGAAGCAGCGCTAAGACGACAGCAGATAGTGTCAGTGTTACATACGTAAACTACTTGCTCTAAGTATTATGCCTGTGAGTCTGTGATTGTAGATTGGTTACTCCTTGCAATTCGTGTTCAACGAGTAGTTCAAACGTTAGTAGATTCAGAAAAAGGACGCGAAAGAAGCGGCCAAAAGACACCGAAGACACCGAAGGAGATTGCCAGTGGAAGCTAGGAAGTAGGGATCCGCGCTTTAGACGTACGCTAAACGTGTTAAAATCGCTCCGTGCATAAATTGTTCGCTACCCAGTACGATTCATCGATATTTCGAAGGACCCTAGAAAATTTGGTGAAGGCCGATTTTTCTAGGGATCAATTATTACCCCGTCAAACACCATTTAATCTGGGCATATGGAGACTCTGAAATCTGTCAAAACGCTTACATGGCAGAAGATACCAGAAGGCTACATACGAAACGTTTGTTATAGGTTCCGGCGTCGTCCTTAGGATTTTATTGACAAAATATGGGGATATATCGAGAAACTGAAAGATCCAAGTGGGATTGGAAAGAAAACTAATTAATTTCATCATTTTTTTTTCTGCCGCACCTAGTTGAAATTGATATCGTTCGATTTTTTTAAACTCTTGAAAAAAAAAATGAAAATAAAGTCATATTCTTGTCTTTACAACAGAAACAATTCAATTCGTTAAGATATTTCATAGCGCCTTATTTCAAAATTATGAATAATATTGAAACGATTTATTGTATCTAGTAGAGATGTTGTAATTTTTTGAATAATGTTAATAAGTAATAGATTTATCTTTATGAATGATGAGAATCTCGCAGCGAATAGTAAGCTCTTCTAATGTAAATCCTTCAATTATGTTTCACCGACAAAGCCTCCAAGCCTCACTTATTGGTTGGTCATTCTGAGGTCGTTTTAGCTAAAATAACAAACGCCCGCTCGGTGCATGGCATTTCACTCAGCACGGAGCATTCGAAAAGAAAAATTATTACAAACTCGAAAGAAATTAAACGACGGTTTTTATATGTTCCCTAGCTTTTTATGGCACGCAGTCAGAGTAGCAAGCAGTAGCACAAGCGGGTAGGCATCAAAGGTAAAAGAGCTCATAATCCGGTGCCAACAGAAGAAGAATTTACCAACACGCCAAATAACAATCATTGTCGGCGTGTATTTTGACACCTTTATTATGGTTTAGCTTACCCGGCCAGTTCAACTTTTTTCTTCTCCAGTAGGATCTCGTTTTTCTTCTCTCGTTTTCTGGCAACCGAAATCGGTAGGTGTTAAATTTTACCGGAGGCTGCTGCCTTCCTTTGACGGAACTACATGCCGACACTGCTGCGGCCACTTTCTGGTACTCGACAGCTGATTATTATAGTTATCCGGTTCTGTTCTCTCTGGTTACCGTCGTTCACGCCAACTGATCTGCCCGGGTAACGCAAGATTAGTCCGTGGCTCACGGATTTCTCGGAAGAGAGGGAAAGAAGCGGCATTAGGTAAGACGTAACACCTTCGCTCATCGTGCAACTGTGATTATCGCTGTACATCAAAGGTGGATGGTTGATGAATGCGACAACAGCCCTTAAGCTTATTAGAACTCGTGATGAATGCGTTCTTCCATAACCGGCTGCTGGAATGTGGAAATTTCTCAACTTGTTTTTGTTTGTCGATTTTTAAAGTAAAAAAATCGGTCGATTTTTAGATGTAAGATCAAAAAAAAATATATTTAACTCTATCTCTATTAGCAATTTGAGAAGCCATCACTAAACATAAGTTTGTACTCAAGCAGTGACTTTCCCAAGCTCATCAGAAGCAAAACAACATTCGCTAAATATGACATCTATCATATCCAAACCGTCACTCCTGAACTCGAGCAGCTGTTCCTACACCAATCATCGCGCCGAATGGAGCACGCAAGTGGATCGTCTTCATCATCATCATCATCACCAGCATCGTCATCTGTTTGACAACCAGTTAGGACCTAAAATAAACAGTGCTGCTGTGGAAAGAAAAATCTCGCATTCTGATGTTTGTAAACCTCTCATCGCCTGAGCTGGCCGCTTACTCATCCGAGGCCTGTCGTGTCTTGGTCGCGGTTTTTGTGTGCAATGGAGACCTATTTGCGATGCGGGTACGCAGGAAATGCGAGGCAGCAAAAAAATTGGCCAAAAGTGAATGAATGAAAACCAAGAACAGCAAGTGAACTGCTGCATCTGCTGGTGAATAAATAACTGCTCTGAAGTGTCGCTCTTTTGTGGGGTTTCTTCCTCCTAACGAGTTGGAAAGGAAAGAAATTTCAATATCAAATGTAATTACCAGAAGCGAGAATAATAAAGCCTTGAGTTTGTTTTTTTTCTGATTTTGACCGAACATACGGTGTCAATTACAACGAGAAAGACTACGCAGTGAAGAGCGATTTTTTTTCAAATTTATTAAATAATTGAGTAAAAAAGATTCAATTTTTAACTGATTCGATTCATCATAATCCACTTTTTCTTCGTTTTATTTCAATTTTGTACAACAATTTTTCCCTTCCATCTGCATCGATAGTATCAACATAACTCATATTTAAAACAATCCGTGCAACTAAACAATAACAAAATTATGAATAACACTCAGGGTCGTAGGATTCCCTCTCCAATCACATGTGAAAATCATTAAATCCAGATCCGATTTAGATGCTGTTGTTTATTTTTTTTTTACTCTTTGTTATCTTAACGCTCGATCCTCAGCCTCAATCCAAAAACCAGAAGGGACCGATTGACAATTGAAATTACCGATGATCAACTTCGTATTCATCTGCTCATAAATACCGATAAGTTAAGAAAATAGCTACTTTCCAACCACATTTGGCTACCGAACGCTGCCGATACGCATCTAAATGAAGAAAAAAAAAAACTAACTATCGCTTTTGGAAAATCCCACCGCCCTCGGCTTTCCTAGTTGTAACTCTATAGCCAGGCAGTCAGTCAGTCTCCAGCGAGTGGCTGTACAAACATCGTAAAACACGCTTAGCGGTGACCTCAACCTTATGCCATGCATCAACGCAAAGCGATTGCACCCAGTTGGTAGAGGTTATAGATGGTGTTTTCCTTACTATTTTTAAGGTTATTTTCTGTGATCAGTGACATCGATTTGAAGCACCATTAGTCAGTAATGAATTATCTAGTAAGTTCACTGAATTAATTAATCAATTCGCAGAATTGAGGCGTGCTATCTATAAAAAACAGAAACTTGCCAAGCAGTCAATTCGCACGTGAAAAAAGAACATCCCATCATCCCATCTAACAAACGCCTCGTTGGTGGCCACCGGTCTTCAGCCTCGTTTATCTTTAAGATCTCGTCTGTAACTTCTGTTTTATGGATACACCATCAAGCAGTGTCTCGGATTAGCCTACCCCGTGCCAGCATACAACCAGGCCAATACTTTAGTACCTACTCCTCCTGCTGATTAAGTCTTAACCTGAGCGCGTTTGGTGATCAGCTAAAGTTCGGTGTGCTCATAAAAAAATAAAACAGGAACACCAAGAACCAGTAAATTTATGAAAAAAAAAGACGAAAGTTCATTACAAGATCCTTATGATTCTCACTTTTACGACACACTTCCATCCGCCACGCCGCCGCCGTGAAGACGGAGTGCAACAATCAAAGAGTTGTTCCTGTCGTTTGCCAAACAGGAACCCACTAAAATAGAAGCTGCAGCAAACAACATCTTGTTCGCGCTTCGACATCGCTGTCGAAGAGAGATGCTCGACAGTTACGGTGTGTACGGAATAATGGGAATTATCATAAGTTTGTTCAACGTATAAATAAAGCAGAAATTTTACGACCCTGTTCCGTACAAAACAAGCTCGAGCTGCGCGCTCGGCTACGTACTTCAAGGGTGTAAAAGGATGTTTTATGACGCGCTAGCGTTGCCCTGTTGACCAGTACTGAAGCTGATGGAAGATAGCTTTCGCTTTAATCTACGTTGGCTCGGTTTTCATTGCAATTTGGATGATTCTGTCGTACGAACCGAAGTGGTATTATTTTGAGAGCATGATTTTATTGCTACTCTTCGCTGTCGGTTCTCATCTATAAGCTTTTGAATTTTCGATTTAGGTACTTTTGTTAGGTTTTATTAAGACAGAAGCTGCGATCAACTCGTTGTAATCGGTATAAGTAAGGTTTTTGTGCGAAATCAATTTTTTTCAAGAAGTTTTGTGCATGTTTTTTTGTGTCGCCAAAAAACTAAAGTGCAGTTGAACTGAAATTTTGAAACAGTTTTGTTTGGTCCCTCGCTTGGCAAAATGTGGTTGATATTTATAGTTTTCGAAATATCTTTCTTATTGAGCCTGAGCGTCTTAGTAGAATGGAATTTAATATTGAGAATTCACTATAAAAATCAAATTCTATTACAAAAACCTGGATACCGCTCAAATTGCCCGTAGATACGTATTTCGGTTATGACTTTCAACCATCATCAGTGCATATGTGGAGCAGTCCAATACAACTATATAAATTAAGAATTTACGTCATATTATGTGATGTTTCTTTTCCATCATGCGAACTGTTGTAGAGTTAGGAATTTTCAAGAATAAATTATTTTGGAAACAGTAAAATTACGGCAGGAGTGATCTTGAATTTACTATGTATAACATATATGCATAACACTATGATTTCTTATCATTTTTGATAAACATTTTTTGAAATTTTGAACTCTTGAAATGAACAACTTTTGATAACAGTATCCAGTTTTACTACGTTCAAACCCGATTTTTTATCTCATCTAACAAACTTGCGTAGAACATTTCTAATCATTGTTTAAAAAACGAAAAACAACAAAGTTTCTGATATAGTGTTTTCACCCAATTTTCTTATTTTTAATTCAAAAATTCATTAAATAGGATAATCGCTCCATTATTCATCTCAACAGCTTGGTTCACCCATATTCATCTTATTTCTCTCATTTGTCCAATTTACCCTCAAACTTATACAAATTTTTGAAAGTAAATATGTTTGCTTCTCGATTTTCTCAAGTGGCTGGAAGTTTGACGTTGAAATATGGTAAAACTTGACGATAAATTGCTCAAAAAGACGTGATGAGATGAATATATGTACTGAGATGAATATGGGAGCGGTTACCCTAAGAGTGTCAAATCGCTATAAAAAATTACCTAGTTGATCGATCATTTTCAAACTTACAGACAATAACATATAACCCATTAGTAAGCTTTTAGCATATTTATTACTTTCAACTTCAATGCCATAGCCGTACGCTTGCACCTTACGCTCAACTCCACTCATTAGATTTTTTACAACATCTAACTGCAGATTTTCTGTACGGAAACCCATTTTTTTCATGTCCTCCTCAGATTTGAAATCCTTGAAATCCATAATAGCTAGTGCCTGCTTCCTAATTGCCCAGCATTTTCCGATAGACCTTAGTTCCGGTGACTTGGAACGGGGGGGGGGGGGGGGGTCTTTATGTCTTTGGGTGCGATTTTGACCCCGTTGGCCTCGTATCACTCCAGGATATAATTTGAATAGTAGCACGAAGCTAGACCCAACCAGAAGATCGTAGGTCCCTCGTGTTGCTTCGGCAGAGGAAGCAGACGCTTCTGTGGACACTGCTTGAGGTAGATCTCCCCGTTTACAATCTCGGTAATTACGAACGACACACTCCTCCTGCCACATGAGCGAATCGCTTGCCAAATCAAGTATTTCATGGCAAACTTCGAAAGTTTCTGCATCCTTACTTCCTCTGGAATATCAACTTCGTGCTGGGCACTGATAAACAGTACCCCGGAAGTTGCCGGAAGTCCGCCTTGACGTAAGTCTCATCATCCATGATGAGACAATGACAGTTTCTGGGCCCGTGACATTCCCACCGTGTTTTGCCGTCCGTCACAATTTGGAACCTTCTGCGCTTTGCACGTATGTAGTCCCTTCGGCCCTTGGCTCTCTGAATAAAAGACTTTGACGAATTTAAATTTATGAGTACATCCCTGACAGAAGCATTAGGATTCCGCGTGAACACTTTCACAATATAAAGATATATAGTAATGTTTCATCTTCTCCTACGACTGGGAGTAATAATGATTCGTTCTCAATGTCTGGAATGAAGTCAACATTTCTTTAATTAAAGTCGCCATAAATGTGTAGCTTTACTTCTGGTTTTATACTTGATGTAATAGTTTCGACGATTTGAAAAAGTAATTCAAAAGATTGTTTGTGGGCATGTTCCGGTGAGAAGTACACAGAAGAAAATACTATAAGGTGTACAGCCCTAAGGGTTGTATGAAATGGTGACGTAGTACAAATATGAATATTGATTTTAACTCTTGTTTAACATTTTTCACTACGCCTGTCATACATCATGTATCTCACACAGGTATAAAGACTCCACTTGCTATCGTGTTAGGGAGAAGAATGAAGTTGAATATTCTACACGCAGTCTATTGTATCGGTTTGAGCGTAGATTTTTGCATTGGAAAGCATGTTTGTGCTTTCCCGATGCGAAAATTACTCTGGTTCTTAGATTAACTAACTTGCGTTATTGATATTTGACCGGTGTTCGAGTAGGCACAAAAGAACAATTGAACCGGAAAACACTTTATCACTCAATTTAGCATGGAAATTCTTCAAATGAGGGTTATATCTTGTTGTGATAAACTGTTCATAGGCAACACTACCGTTTATCTTCGTTGTGCCCTGGTCGTTATTGTAAAAATGATTATTGAGGAATAATGAAATGAATATTTCACACTAGTAGCAGCTGTGAAGGGAAGCTGCGTAGCCGCAAGGTTACAGAGTCCGTTTTGCCAAGCGGATGGTCGTGGGTTCAAATCTTAGTAGAATCAGGCCAATCGATGTCAAAAAGGACTTTAAGTATGAGTTTATTCTCAGGCTCCCCACCACTTACCCTTTCTTTACGCTGAATTCTATAATACCTTTGCGTGACTTCCTCTTAACAAAAAATAAGTCCCTCTTATCAATAAAACTGGCTAGAAGGACGCACGACGAAACTTCTCCAGGGAATTATAATTGGCGATATTTGGCAGGAGGAAGGAAGCTTGCTATAGAAGAACAGTAGGCGTGTAAAACGAGGGGAAGTACATTACACACAAGCACTGATCAAAAATAATAATAAGCATGCCACTTCTCAATAGCGGTATTGCTGAAAATAGAAGTGCGGGATACAGCAGACACCCGGGCATATCTCACAATAGATCAACGATTCTGGTCGCAGTGAGGAAGTCCATACAGGAAAAAAAGCAGCTGTGAAAATTATCATAACTCTTATCTTCAAGCATTTATAGTCATAGTCATAATCTTCGGTTAGAAATGTGTGCCACAGAACGCTGATGATCGCACCACCGGTAACGTTGAATATTTTGCTTGGCCGCGCATAATAAAATTTGCTCTCAATTCCTAATGTCCTGTACTTCTAACAGCTATACTCCTCTCGCTATTAAGAGACAAAGTAGTCTGAAGCTGAATTTTCAGTCTTTTGTATCGTAGCGTAGACTTTTGCATTGAAGGCGTGGCCACGCAGTCTCGAGAAAGAGAAACTAAACAAAACACTTTGTTGAGTCAGAATATGTAGGCAGTGGAACTTATTACGTTCATGTTATTGTTATCCGTGCTCGGGAAGCAAGGCAGTAGCGAGGAAAATGTATGGGAAAGATTGATTTTGGAACTTTTCACCATAAGCAGTAAAGCAACATTGTTAAATTTTATATCAATCAATTGTCACAAATTTTATCTATCCACCGGCATATCAATGACTAAGATGCATTAAATCGTTCGCTTGCTATAATCGTTTGACATCTGACGCAACATTTGCCAGTTTCATTTTCACTTTTACAATATGTAATCTAATATAGAAAACAAAGACGTAGTCCTACGTCAAAATATGTGTTTCTCCCGCAATAAGTGCTTTAGCGCACACATGCTCGAATTCTTTGTGCTTGGTTGTTTTGATTTCTTCTGAAGTAAATTCCGCATCAATGGCTATGAGGACTCCACCTCCGGACTTTTTTAAGATGTATCTAAAATTTACAAACACTACGTCGTTTTAAAGAGGAATGATAGACTGCCGTGAAACGTATATCAGTCCCATCGTCATTTTTGTCGATTATGAGTTCTGACCATCAGCGGTTAAAACTCAAAATAAATGTGAAAAATACAACAGTTTGTTTTGAAAAATTTGCAAATAATATCAGGTCAGTTTGGCTGGCTGAACGGCTGGATAATGCGTACCCTCGGGGCCAAGTGCGCCTACTGAAATAAAATAGACCCCACATGTGGTCCTTAGCCTCTTATCCAGTCACTCCAATCCCGACTTCCACGCGGTGCCAGCTGGGATACGAGCAACCATGCTGACAGGGAAGGAGGACTCGGAGATTCGGACTGAAACAATCGGCACAGACCCATGCGACGAGAACGGACAAACGATTCAAAACTCGGGACGTGGAACTGTAGGAGGTATGCTGGAAGGCCTCAATGATACGTACGTTCCGGGATGGTCATGCCATCTACCACCTCACCTCGGAAGTACCGAAGACGACAAGGATGAATTCTACGCGCAGTTGGAGCGTGAGTACGACCGCTGCCCAAAACATGATATCAAGATCGTCATCGGGGATTTTAACTCTCATGTCGGCTAGGAGGTGGTATACAAACCGGTGATTGAAAGGTTCAGCGCGCACCAACTGACCAACGAAATGGGCCTAAGACTCATCTACTTTGTCGCCTCCAAGAACATGGCCGTGCGTAGTACCTGCTTCCAGCACAACCTCCAACACAAGTACACCTGGAGGTCACCAAATTAGACAGAAACACAGATCGACCACGTGATTGACTATCGACACTTCTCAAACATCATCAACATACAATCCTATAGGAGCGCTAACGTCGACTCGGACCACTACCTGGTGATGGTTTAGATGCGACCACAACTCTCCGTTGTTAACAACATTTGGTACCGACGCCCGCCTCGATGAGAAATGAAGCAGTCTCACGTCGCCGAAAACTACGCGCATTCGCTCGAAGCTGTGCTGCCGGAAGAGGACCAGCTGGAGGAAGCTCTTCTCGAGAACTGTTGGAACACCATCTGAACAGCTATCAACAGCGTAGCGGAGAACGTCATCGGGCATGTGGGACGAATCAAAGAAAAGAGTGGTTCGACGACGAATGTAGGAGGGTGATGGATGAGAAGAACGCTGCGCGGATGGCGAGAATGCACAGTGCCACTCGTCAGAACGTGGAAAGACATTGACAGGAGAAAATGCAGCGAACTTAAATTTTCCGGGAGAAGAAGCGCCGCCTGGAGGTGGTTTGCAGAGCTGGAACAGCTGCATCATTCTCAGGAAACGCGAAAGTTTTATCAGAAGCTCAACGCATTCCGCAGAGGCTTCGTGCGGCGAGCCGAAATGTGCCGGGATAAAGGTGGTAGTATTCTGACGGACGATCGTGAGGTGACCGAAAGGTGGAAGCAGCACTTCGACGAACATCTGAATGGCACCCAGGTAGGAGACCATGACGACGAAGAAATCAGGTCCGCTGGTGCGAAAAATGTCGTCTTCCCAGCCCCAACGATAGGCGATGTTAAGGATGCCATCAAGCAGCTGAAAAACGATAAATCGGCTGGCAAGGATGGTCGTGGAAGGACGGTCTACGACGGACCAAATCTTCACCATACAGCAAATCCTCCAGAAATGCCGTGCATACAGAACCTGCACACACCACCTATTCATCGACTTCAAAACCGCGTATGACACTATTGACCGAAGAGCTATGGAAGGTCATGGACGAAAACGGCTTTCCGGAAAAGCTGATAAAGGCTACGGTGGATGGGACGCAGTGTGGATTTCGCGTGGATTGTCGGGTCCATTTGAATTCCGCAGGGGGCTTCGACTGGGTGATGGTTTCTCCTTCCTGCTATTCAATATTGCGCTACAGATTGTAATGATTCGAGCGGATCAATCGAGCACTCAATCGTTTGCTTTGCTGATGCATGAACATTGTCGGCAGAACAATTGCGGCGGTGGCAGAACAGTACACAAGACTAAAACGCGATTAGGTTGCAGATAAATACATCTATAACGAAGATATGTTAGCCGGCGGAACCGAAGCCGACCGACATCGTTTAGGCAGTAACATTAAGATCGACGGCGATGAGTTCGAGGTAGTCGACGAGTTGGTCTATCTTTGCTCACTGGTAACCGAGGACATACTATCAGCGGAAGTCGTGCCTACCATGGGCTTCACAAGCAATACGACGAAGCGTAACCTGTACAAAACGCTCGTAAGACCGGTAATTCTCTACGGGCATGAAACGTGGACAATGCTCGAGGAGGACCTGCGAGTGCTCGGAGTTTTCGAACGCCGGGTACTAAGGACGATCTTTGGCGGCATGCAGGAGAACGGAATATGGAGGCGAAGGATGAACCATGAGCTCGCGCAACTCTACGGCGAACTTAGTATTCAAAAGGTGGTCAAAGCTGGACGGATACGCTGGACAGGGCACGTTGCAAGAATGCCGGACAACTACCCTGCGAAGATTATGTTTGCCTCGAACCCGGCAGGAAAAAGATGACCAGGGGTGCAGCGAGATCTGTCGGAGAGTGTACGGTGTCCCAGCAGCAGCCAATAGCCGAGTGAATTGGAGAAACCTTGTTTATCAGGCTATGTCATGACGGAATTCCAAATAAATAAAAAATAAATAAATTATTATACACACAAAAATAGTGATGTTTCAGTAAACTTCAGTTAGTTTGGGGCCCTCAAAAAACCATCGGTTACTTTAGTTTTTGTCCGGCTGAAAAACAATAAAGCCGCTGGAGCTGACCAACTCCCCAACGAGCTGTTAAAACGCGGTGGTGAATCATAGGCTAAGGCGCTACACTGGGTTATTGCCAAGATTTGGGAGGAGAAGGTAGTACCGGAGGAGTGGATGGAGGGTACAGGATGCCCCATCTACAAAAAAGGCGGCAAGTTGGATTGCTGCAACTACCGCGCAATCACGTTACTGAACGCCGCCTACAAGGTACTCTCTCAAATTCTGTGCCGTCGACTATCACCGTTTGCAAGGGAATTCGTGGGGCAATACCAAGTGGGATTTATGGGTGCCCGCGCCACCACGGACCAAATATTCGCGGAACGGCAGGTCCTACAGAAGTGCCGTGAGTATAACGTGCCCACACATCACTTGTTAATCGATTTCAAATCGGCATACGACACAATCGTTCGAGACCAGCTATGGCAGATTATGCACGATTACGGCTTCCCGGATAAACTGACACGGTTGGTCAGATCGACGATGGATCAGGTGATGTGCGTAGTTCGAGTTTCGGGGACACTCTCGAGTCCCTTCGAATCTCGAAGAGGGTTACGGCAAGGTGATGGATTATCGTGCTTGCTATTCAACATCACTTTGGAAGGTGTGATACGTAGGGCTGGTATCGACACGAGTGGCACGATTTTTAGAAGGTTTGTTCAGCTCTTTGGCTTCGCCGACGACATTGATATTGTAGCACGAACCCTTGAAAAGATGACGGAGACGTACATCAGACTGAAGGCTGAAGCCGGACGAATTGGACTGGCCATAAACGCATCGAAGACCAAGTACATGAGAGGAAGAGGTTCCAGAGAAGACAGTGTCAACCTCCCGCCACGAATTCATATTAGCGGTGATGAAATCGAGGTGGTAGACGAGTTCGTGTACCTGGGCTCACTGGTGACTGCTAACAACGACACCAGCAGAGAAATTCGTCGACGCCTTATGGCAGGAAATCGTGCCTACTTTGGACTTCGGAGGACGCTCCGCTCGAATAAAATCCGTCGCCGCACGAAGTTAATCATCTACAAAACACTGATCAGACCGGTAGTCCTCTACGGCCACGAAACCTGGACTATGCTCGTGGAGGACCAACGCGCCCTTGGGGTTTTCGAACGAAAGGTGTTGCGTACCATCTGTGGTGGAGTGCAGATGGAAGATGGATCATGGCGTAGGCGGATGAACCACGAGTTGCATCAGCTGCTGGGAGAACCACTCATCGTTCAAACGGCGAAAATCGGAAGACTACGGTGGACTGGGCATGTCGTTAGGATGTCGGACGACAACCCGGTGAAAATGGTTCTTGATAACAACCCGACTGGAACAAGGCGACGGGGCGCGCAGCGAGCAAGGTGGCTCGATCAAGTGGAAGACGACCTGCGGGCCTCCGCAGACGACATGGCTGGCGAGCTGCAGCCATGGACCGAGTTGAATGGAGATGACTTCTTCGAACAGCAAAGGACACTTCGGCCTGGAGCTGACTGGTAAGGTAAGTACTTTAGTTTTTACGGAGCTTGGCCGATGTTGTATTCTCTAGCATTTCAATTTGTAGATAGCGGTGTTCCTGCTGGGATGTCATCGTATTCCATTGTGAGCAATTAGTAATCGGAGTTCAAATGTTGACCCAAATGCGGGATCCGAATACCGTTTTCGAGCCCGGAGTCCGAAAGTGTTTTTACCATTTTCTGCATGTAGGTGAAAGGGAATGGGACTAGCTTTGGATATAAAAGTTAACCCAAAAATTTCCGGGGTAATTTTATTTATTCTCGCAAAATTTCGCTAACTTCTTCAAAACTCAATCAATCAGTTTCAAAATGTCAGAATTTTATTGAATTTACTTAAAAAACTGAATTTTTGGTAAATTACGTTAAGTTTGTAGAACTGAATAGAACTATTCTCCCAGCTGGTCTCGGGGTACGATGCTGACTTAACGAGCCAGTTGTCGTATGTTCGAGTCCTGGCTCGAGAGAGACTGTAAGTGTCAGTAGGATCATAGCGGTAACCCCGCAATTGTCCTGTACACTTAACAGTTGGCTGCGAAGTCTGTGTATAATAAAAACAGAAGGTCGAGCTCCGAAACGAAATGTAGCACCAAGGCTTTGCATTGTTGTAGACCTGAGTAAAGTTTGAAAAAACTCAAAAAGTATAATTTTCAACTATGGTTGTACCATACCAAAAATATAATACTGATGGTTACCATGCAATTACACATGTTTAATTTTTGACCTTGCTTAACGAACCGAATAGAAATCGGTTAAGTTATAATCAAAAAAGACCAAAATTAGTATATTCCATCTCGTGAGCTACAATGAATAGATTTGACCCTGAATTATCGTTATTTTTGTTTCTAAAGTAGCTGTGATTGATATTAATACGTCCAAAAATCATTCTTTGCTTTCGATTAATAGCACTTTCAAAGCCGAATGCGTGGATTTAATGAATAAAAACCAGAAACCGCCATTTTGAATCTAAAAATAGCGTCATAATCGATTTTTCTGCTTCTATGCATCACCCTGCTTCCAAAAATTCTCATACTGGATAGTTATTGACCATTTTGTAATGAAAATTTTTATTTTTGACTGAATTTTTTTGGTTATATATGTTTTAAAAGGGTTTTGTCTAAAACTTAAGTGTTAAGATCTGAGTTCTGTGATTCAAATACCTGAATGCGATGCTGAATCAAACTATGCAAACTATTGAAAAATAACCCTACAAAAATTTAAGAAAAGCGGAAAAATGTCAACATCAAATAGAATTGCAAGAAGTGCAAAAAAGTGATTTATTGGCTCAAAATGTCATTTTTCATAACTCACGTTTGCGCAACCGGTGAACAATTTTATAGACAGTTTAAATCGAAAAGTAAGTTTAGTTTCTACAAAAATACTTTAAATAACCATAATTTGCAATTTAGGATTGAGCACCTTGACTTTTCTAACATCAACTTTGTTAGGACACGCCAATATTCAGTCACTCAAGGTTGTTTTCCATAAGTCGGAATTCGCCATCTGTGATTGTCATCTGGAATTAATTGTCGTGCCATTTTTTAGTGTTACTCATTAACCGGAAGTCGCCATTTAGGATTAGGAATTGCGTCTGGAATTGATTTCCGGCATCTGAAAATCATCCAGGTTCCGAAAATATCTACGCTGGATGGTTTTCGGTCATTTTGGGTTGTATTACAGAAACCGGAAGTAACCATCTTAGAATTTAAAATAGTGTCTGAAGCTGTTTCTGGTTTCTGGGCATTATTCCGGCTGTTTTTCAGAAACCGGAGGTTACCATCTTGGCTATTAGAATGGTGTCTGGGATCGGACTCAAGCGTCTGGGTATCATCCCGATTCCAAAAATTCTCTGGATGAATGGTACCTATTTATTACCATTTTAGACTGTCCATCAGAAACCGGAGGTCACCATCACAGATTTCGAAATGGTATTTGGGGTCGAATCCCTGGGAATCTTCTCGTTTCTTAAAATACTCATATTGAATGTTATTTGGCTATTCCACATTAGAATACACAATATCAGTAATATCAACTGCGTTATGGAATATCTTATTGATATAATTGATATAAGATTCATCAAACACTAATAATCAAACACTGAATAAAACCATTCAATGAATGTAATTAGTGCGAAATGCGAAAGATGAGTTTAGGAGTGGCGCATACAAGGTGAAATTTATATACACTAAGGTCGCTTTTTACGCGGGTTTTTTTACACGGCTTTTTTATGCGGATTCCGGAATTTACGCAGTTTATTTTTACGCGGATTCCTGAATTTACGCGGTTTTTTTCACGCGGATTTCGGAATTTACGCAGTTTTTTTTTTGCCCGGATGTCGGTTCCCCTTCATCCGGATTGCAGGATTAACGATGTTTTTTTTACGCGGATTCCAGAATTTACGCGGTGTTTTTTTACGCGGCACGTATCCCCCGCATAAAAAGCGACTTTAGTGTATACGAGTGCAAGTTTTGTTCTTTTTTTCACAATTACCTTTGTTATAATAAATCAACAGGTTTTTATTCTCTCAATGCTTTTGTTAACAGAATTTGACCTATCTCAACAATAAGTCTTAGAAACATTTCTTTCTCTCCACCCTAGCATCATCATCATCATTGTCAGAACGCTGGTTGTGTTTTATTGCTCTTAGCATGAAAAGCCATCACCTCCAAGTTGTCTATCGAAAATCCTCTCCACAATTGCACTCCACAGCAACTGAAATAATACCTTACGCTCAGATGCAAACTATACACTGACAGTTCACAGCAGTCATCCCACCCGACTCTTACCCACAGTGACTGCATCGCAGGAATGTTTTGCGACAACCGTCAACCGCAAAGAAACTGCTGGCAGCGACTCCGACCATTATTAACTGGTGCAATTGTTTATCACGACCGCAGAAACTCGCAGATAGAACCGGTCCGCCGAATCAGCACGGTGTGTGGTGAACCAAACGCTTTCCTCGAACCCACTGCCCCACTATAGGTCGTCTTTTAGCGTAGGGGTCCTAAGCTTAACTCCGCTTGGCACAAGAATGGAGGAAACAAGCATAAAATTGTCACGTTTTGTATGCATCTCGAATAAATTTTTCATATTATGATGATTTAGTGCTGCGTGCTGGCTAAATTTACTACGCCAACCATATATTTATTTTATTCACTAAGGAAAGTGACAACATAATAAAGCAGTTTGTAGCGTGCGGCTAACAACCGAAATGTTTCTTCTCGAGCGATGCGAGGGAGCTTTTCTCGAGGAGTTTTGTCTGGAGGTAAATGTAACCATGTAACCAAGTGACGGATGAATTCGAGACTAGCTGGGTGTTAGCTAAAGTGCTGCGTGGTTGTCGGATTCGCAGTAAAAATGTGCTGTTTTTGATAACAAAATTTTCTTTTCGCTTAGGAAAACCACATTTTCCGTACACAATACCGTCCATTGTGTAGTGGAAACTGATCCTCACTCTCTTATTCCGGTTGGATAAGGAACGGGGTCGGTTAGCCGGAATTATTGCCTGTCACTCCCCATCCTGCTCCTGTCGAACCAAAAAGGGTGGAATATGCTGGTGCTCACTAAGCTGACAGCATCTTTTAAAAACGAGACGACCCTTGATGGTGCCATAAGGTTTAAACCTCTTTCGGGAGCATACTTGCAGCCTCGTGTGGGTGGATGAGCAGCGGTAAATTAAATGTGTGTCTGGTCTGGGTGCAATTTGCTACATGTGTTGGCAACAGTTGGCCGATAGGGTTGCTTCTTGATGTGAATCTTTTGGCTCAGGGATTCCTCAGATTTTATTAGTAAAGTATAGAATCAATTCTTTTTCTAATCAGGAGAATCACGAAAATTGTTACTCATCAAACTTTTCAGTGATATCTGCGGTGGCCCTGAAAAAGACCGTTTGTATTTTTATGTGGATGAAAATAATACTATAAATGAAATCCAACTTCGATTTAGCCTGTTATTCGTTAAAACCTGCTGAGTATATAAAATTGGTATCAGTAATTCATCTCTATCTGACACGAAGTTATGTTATCGCGATTAGCAGCACATGAAAAATCAAAAAATCTATTCGTTTTGTTCCAAAGCACGAAACCCAATGCCAAAAGTCATATTCGACGCAAAAGAAGATTGACTTTTCAAAGAGATATCAACAATTCAAACGGACTTTTTCCAACCTGGTATAAAGTTGAAGGTTTTTTTGCATAACTGGAGAAGATTCATGTTTACCCGAACCGACGATTAGTTGGCAACCCTATTGGTCGATGGGATCTGCCACACATCTCGACACCGCAGCAGACAGGAGGAAAAGGGTTGCGCTCAATGGGAGCACACTAAATAAGGTATTTAAGTTTCATCTACCGAGGTGGAAGGCACTGCCGCGCCGGCTAGCACGAGGCGATAAATAATCGCATTAAAGTAGTGTTGTCGCCATTAATTATTGCAGCTACAAGGAGCCTTTATGGGTCGTCATGAATAGTGCCGGGTCTTGTTTTGCGACGACCTATTGCAACACTAGTGAGCAAACAGTGCGCGTGGGGAGTCGTTAAAATATGATTCACGCACAGCTCTCTAATACGCTTTGTGTAGGTCCATTCTGCGGAAGTTTAATTCTCACCTTCGAAATTGGATGGGTTTCCGGAGTTATCCCACGTCATGGAGGTGGACTTCTTCGAGAAATATTACAATTACAATTTCATTGATGATAAGTGAAAATTAAGATATATTTGTACTGTACTTCACAATAAAATATTCCAATGCTTAACTACAACATAAACCAAACAAATCAGGACAAAATGTGATATTTCCCAGCCCGAAGCTGGGATTCACCCCGCGTTCGCGGGCGAAAAACATAAAACACAAACAAATAAAACAACGCGCAATCACTTGCCGGACAGTTTACTCACGATAACCCCATTAGCCAAAAACAAAAATGTGTACTCAGAACACGACACTCTGCTGATAACGCTTGCCACTTAACCGTTCATATTTCCGAAGCCGATCATATTCGAGAAGCTGTTGGCCGATGCACCGGCGTTCACTTTACCGCTACTTTGGAAGCTTGACGATGAGCTGAAGGATTTCGTAATTTTGGTTCCGTCCGCCAATTCGACCGTTTCCGAGCCGGTGTTACTGTCTGCACCGGATCCCGACCCGTCCTTACCTACCTGAAGCGATTGACTGGAGCCGGTCGATTTGCTACCCTTCTTGTCGGCTTCCTCGAACGTCTCACTATTCGTTTGAGCCTGACTCGATTGGCTGCCGTGCTTATCGACGACCGATGTTCCGGCACCACCCCCAGACTGCTGCTTGATTTTGTCTCCTTCTTTGAGCGTGTTAGTGTTCGTGTTGGCGTTCGAGAGAATCTGATGTTCTTTGCCAAAATTCGCCGACTGACTTTGGCCGCTGTTTTGACTTTGCAGTGTATTGCCCGACTGGAACGTTTGCTGCTGGGTATTGGCTGCACTCAACTGTCCACTTGAACCATCATTTGCCAAATTCGCAGACTGGCTGCCACCCGCCGTCTGTTGCAGCGTTCCGTGCTCGTTCACCAGTGTTTGTGATCCCGTATTGGCGATACTGCTTTGACTAGATCCCGGTGTTCGGATCATAGGTTTCATCCGGTCAGCGAACACTTTGAACTCCTCCTGGTCGTAGGTTTTAAAAGTGATATCCTGCCGGCGTACTCGCACCGATCGGGACTCCACCGTGGCGCAGAATGCCACCAAAAAACTCAGGAAAACATCGATCTTCATGGTGGAATTTTTTCTCTTGCCTTGTCTGATTTCGCGACGCGATCCGTGTTCAGTCGAGTGTTGCGTTCAACTGAAACGTTCAACCACAGTGTACCGCTCAATATGCTATAAATTCATTTTAGGTATAAACACTGATAGGAAACGACCTTTGTGGATTCCGTTCGGGTAAAAGAGGTAGAACTCGAAAGTGGTTGGCCTCACGGTCGGTGTGTGGTGGTTTTGCATAATTTTCGGCATTCAATCATTTCGTCGTAGCAGATTCCGAGAAGAGCAATGACAGTGGCTTTTACATCACATGGGGCTAAGTCTGAATTGTGCTAATATATTTGGGCAATACGTCCACCGGTTCTTGTGTGTGTGAAAACTTATCTATGAATGTTTTGGTACGCAGGAGATTTCAAGTGTTCTAATTATCCAATATCTCGCGAGTGAATGACCGAGTATAGGTTGCAACCCATCTGGGAATTCCGTTTCCAATGGTAAACCTCGCTTGAGAACCGTACTCTAACATTTTTTCTATTTTATCGAAGGCTTTTTTATTCATAACCAGTCTTTCAGCAAACGAAATATCTGAAAAAGATGAGAGAAAAAAACATTATTATATAGTAGAACCAAATCACCTGCTAGGAATATGAACGTAGAAAAGCGGTTCTGTACACTATCCTTATAGAGGAAAGAAGAAAAAACGTGCAACATATGCATACATTTTATTAAAAACTGGCGGATTTCAGCTCGGCAATATTAATAATAGAAGAAAGTCGTTCGGAAAAAGAAACGTTTCATTAGATGCGAGATTAATTGCAATTCGCAACCTTACGGTTGCAGTGAGGCAGTGAAACAATTTTGAAAGTAATATAGGGACATAAATTGTGCAGATTTACATGGAATATTATTGTATTGTAGATTTGCATAATTATGGTTCCAGAGCGGTACACAAAACACTTTAAAAATATATTTGATTCACGGCGGTGTTCAACAATCGAATCAATAGAAAGTTAGCTACATTATTCGTGTTAAAGTTCCATTGGATACTAAAACTCATTGAAGTAAAACAATACAAATGATGTTCAAAATACTAATAGAGTTTTTGGTTGCACCGGTTCTGGCTATATTATGAAAAATACCAATTTTTCTACCTTTAAAAACATATAATTGAGTAACTTGAGCAGTGGAATCAGATGATTTCTTAAGAAAACTTTATATGAATGAGGAAAAGATTTTATTTTATAAATATATTTCCTAAATTAACAGACTCCTCTGAGCTCTAATATTGGGCATAGTATTCCTATATTCACCACCCGGGGGTCCCATATTCCTTTAAGAGCGAGCCTACGAAATAGTGTAGGTAGAAGGTTATTGAAACAAAACCTTCTCTCTTTCTTTATTTAAACGTTAAATTCATTTTTTCATTGGTCACAATGATAATGTCAAGACCGCTGCTGCTACGAATAATAAAAAATGGAGCAAACAAGTGTATTTAAAAAGGAATTACTATGATTTAGATTTTTGTTTACGTCTCCTTTTACCTACACAATTGTGTGGGATCAGTCTATTCCTTCATGCTAACCTCCGGAAACCTCAAAATCTTGATATGTTCACACGTAACTAGCAAGACAGTGAGGTTTTCATAAAAATTATATTTATGCTTAACAGAATGTTTTGTAAGAATGACTCGGCTCAATTTTGTTTTCATTTTATTCGTTATTTCTATCATGAACATTGTTCTAGACGAATTTCTGGAACAACACCAAAAAGCTTTTGCTATTTTATACTTAAAAAACACATTCAAAATTATACATAGGGTATAACTGCCTTTAGTGGTCCACTTAGTAGTATAGCTGCATATTTTGCAAGAACAAGTGTAAATATCTCAACTGAATTGAGTATTTCATTATGTATAAACATAGAGTAACATGTTTTCTATTTTTTCTGTATAAAAAATAACAAGATAATACCTCTATTTCCTTATAATACAAGGAATAAATCATCGCTGCAGTTTCCTTTAATGGGCCACCGTTTCCCAATTTGGACCACAAAAATTTCCCAATTTGAGCCAGGTCTACTTGTATAATTTTCAAATCTACTGTGTAACAGGTTAATGTGAACAATTGCACCATGCCGTAGATTGCTTCGAATTATAAAGGACCATTCATAGACCATGTGTCCATTTTTTACTCGCTTTGTAATCAATCCTCCAAAGTAATTATTTCGTACGAATAAAAAAGAATATTTCGTACGAACCTTGAGAGACGAGGATTTTCTGAGATGAATCGTGCAACTGTAGCCTGCCGCTGCCGCTCTTTCGAAATGGGTTTTCCTTTTCGTGGTTTTCCTGACCACTTCCTGCTTGCACGAAACATTACGGTGGATCGTGGAAGCTTCTCTAATCAAAACACCACTTTTTATTGCTTGTCTCCAGGAACTGCTTCAGTATATTTTTCACCAATTTTTGGCGTTTTTCGCACTTTAGCTACTTGTTACAATAACACGATCATAACACATCTATGGTAACTATGATTCGCGATGTTACTTCGATGTAAATAAAAGTCTACTTCGGTACTCAGCGAGACTGCGTGCTGATCGCTCTTGTTCGGAATGAAGCATGTCGAAATAAGAAAAACAGTGCTTTTTTACCATTAATTGGACCACCATTTTTTTTTTCAAACTTTAAGTGTTTTTCTAGTGAAATAGATTGCTTATCTTTGAAAGATATTATTATTCTACCCGTTCATCAAAAATCTGGTAGTTTTCGCTCGGTATGTGTGATGTCAGTACAGTTTTTGGTAAAGTCATTTTTTATGAAAACGTTAACGAACCATGGCAAATCAGGCAGCTGTCATTAAGAGATATTTTTTACAGCTTTAATTAAGAATATTATAGTGAACGTCTGTTGCAGCATTTCTGGTGAAGAACTTTATTGACTTTGTCAAAGAACCTTTTAAAATAAGTTTATTTATCATGTGTCATTTGGTAAAAGATGTTCAGATGGTCCATTAAATGAAGTGGTCTATATTAGGCAGATCTGCCCTATTTACTACTTTGAAACTTCATAATTAGTATCTTGAATAATTACTATCGTTACCGTGTTAAAATAGTTTTGACAAACACAACTGAGCTGGGCATTTTGTGAATAACCTTAACAAGTGAAGGCTGGAAAACTTATTTGTATGGAGTGGATACATGTCCTATTTATATTGGGAGAAGTCGTTCTATAACCAGGTTGGTGGTTATAGGTATTTGACACAATATCTTATTGTAGTCCAAAGAACTTCGCACATTCAATTTTCTACTTATTTGCTGAATATTTTACCATGGTTAAATTTATATAATATTTATATAATATGGAACTCCCGTCAGATTAACTCAATTTTTTTTTTCAACATATATCGGAATTTATAAATGTTTGCGGTGCAGTTTGAGTGGATAAGATGTCTGCTGCTGGAAGTTTTCGATTCTCAGAATTTTCGTCGAATTTTCCCACAAATTGAGTTTTTTTCAGCTTCTAGTAATTTTAAGGGGTCCACTATAGAATAATTTACCTCACCCGGAAATGACTAACTCTACACTAAAGATAAATCCAGTACTCCTCCAAAAGAAATGTAGGGTTCTTTAGTGGACCACTGGTCAGATTAATTTAATTATTTTTATTTTTTGGTTTGACGCCAAGGTGGTTCACTGAAGGAAGTAGTCAATCCAAGGTAGTTCTATCCTACAAGTTCAAGTACAAGTCTGAATCGAAGGTAAGGATAAATTAATTTATAGTGGACCCCTTTCCTAAAGGGGACCACTCGTCAGAATCTGTCAGAAACTGTCGGAATAAGAAAAAACAATTCGTTGTTGCTAGTCTACACGGACTGATTAAGCCGATAAACCCATTAAATTAACCGTTCCAGTCGTTATATAAACAAATTAATTTCCCTTAATTATCATCGAAATTTATGAATGTTTCTTGTGATTTAGAATTCTGGCTGAATATGGTATTTCCCGGTCGAAGTTCTCCCAAGATGGGCAAAAGAAAATCCCTCAGGTAACGTGTGTAGACGTACCCTGCTCATTTCACTGTGGCTAGGCAAAGCATATTCCGGCGAACGTTGCCCAAAACGAGTCTGATGGATGGGATTCAAGTAGCTTTGCAGGCTGGTTGTTGGATTTCTTAAAAAGGCCAACCCCAGCACTTAACAAGTCCTCGAATGTCAAACTCGCTTAAGTGACGACACCGTAGATTTCCACAATGCAAGCAGGGATGTACACGCGATACTCTCGTGTAAAAAGCTCACTTGTTTGCTTGTTACAGATCAGACATTATCACCCGTAATTTGTTTGGGCGAACTTTGAAGATCCCAATTACAGCTTTATACTGCTTTACCGGATCCTTAGAAATCTTCATGACATTTGAAACTTTTGATTTGGGCCGGAAAAATACAACCCAGAGTCCGGACGAATTATTCGGGTACTGTTTGACCCTCGTGCTCTGCTACGAGGCCTGGTTTTCATTTTCGGTGGTTCATCAGAGGACGAGTCCATCGTCTCTGTAATGATGTTCACAAAAATGAACGCGTGATTATTAAGACAAACTGCTCGGTAGTTCAAATAATAATAAAAGTGAAAAATAAAGGCTACCTGAAAACTACTCAACTTATCTGTACAGCTGGTTCAATCCACGCGATGACACCGACGACAGCGAACTATACACTACAACGATGCAGAGGGGTGCGCATGGGGCAAGACGCTATTTGATACCGAACAACAACAAAATTTCAAGGAGTTACAAGGTAAAATTTTGTCTACATACACCTAGTTTAATATTATTCCAGCCCTGAGATTTTAAAGTAGCGCTTTTGTGTGCTATTTAAAATATGACGTTTAAAAAATATCATCAATGTTTTCGTATATTAATATATCTCAAAATCTACAGGCCATAGCCATCCTGTTTCTGCGGCAAAGTTCAGAGTTTAAAAGATTTTTAATTAGCAACTCATAGAGTTTGTTAGTTCACTTAGACAAAAAAATAGAATGAAAGTAGAAGTTTTTTGTTTACCTTGTCCAAACAAAATCAATATTTCACACACCGTCGTTTCTTAATTAGTTGTGACTTTGGAGGAGTTAAATATTATTGGCTAATAAAAAACTTTGTAAAAGAAACCATTCTCTTAAATTAAAAAAAAAGAAAAGAAAAAAACTATTACTAGTTTAGTAGGGGGAATAGGGGCATAATGAGCACCCTAACTTGGTTGCTGATTTAAGCATGGAAAACGACAAAAAATGTAAACTGTCTCCAGTGCAAAACTTGCATAAACTATCTATAATTGAAGGTACATCATTTACAAATTGAAAAGTCATCGTATAATGGTGAAAAACACAAATTAGATTCATGCTTCAAAAACTAGCAATCAGTCGATGTGTGGGGCACAATGAGCACCTAACTGGGGCATAATGAGCACCCACGGGGTATAATGAGCTTTCTTATAGAACATATCTTGAAACTGTGTAGAAGTACAACTGATGGATCAACGTTTGTCGCGGGATGCCGTGATATTAGGCAGATTGTTTCGTGAATGTCCCGTCGCGCCTCATGGTGGCCAATTCTGCCTGCGGTCCCTTTTTCTGGCCGATTCGGTCTCAAAGATTATCTAACATATGTTCGCACCATCACTGTAAACAAACACCGACTATGGAAACAGACAAGCTCACAAGTCTACTGAGATGAATTTCAGGTAAGTTTATGTGACAAGGTGTGCTCATTTCACCCCACCCAAAGGTGACCATTTCGCCCCTATCGAATTAGTTATAATTAACATGAGATTTTAACACTAATTAAAGCTTAAAATCAAAACTTCAATGATGGTGAAATTTGGGTTACGACCCATACGTCATATTGATGTGTCTACATAAACGGATTTCATCCCAAATCGTCTCAAGGATTGGCAGCACCCTCTCCGAATTGGTTGAACCTTTTTGGGTGTAAAGACATCACCTAATTAAGCATCTCTGCATACTCACTTTTTCCAAAATTAGTCTAGACTGTCTTCTGAAAAGAGCGAAACTTTTTTGCCGATTTTTTGTAAATCAATATAATTCAAAAACGGTAAATTTTTCAAAAAAGTGTTCTATAAGTAACTTTTAGGAAATTGTCTGAATTTTCATAAAAAATATGGAAAAAATTATAAATTTTGTCCTACACTGAAAAAAAATGCAATTTAAACACAAAACATCGATTTAAAAAAAATCATCATCTCCGATTTGGCTAAAAAATTTTTTGGTGAAAGACAACATTGTTGGCTACATTTCGTTTACTTGAGCATATTTAAGGAAAAAAAGTTTTTCTCCAAAATAAAAAATTAAAATGCAACCTAAAAATAAGGTATATTATTTTTTCAGTGTTAAACAACCTGATAGATTGAAATACTTGTTATGTTTTGATTATTTTAGTTTTAAACAATTTTAAACAAGTAAAACTCAATGCCTGATTTCAATATATTATGTGTATGCACGTACCTAAAGTTCATTGTATTACAGATGTGAATGCTTCTCACATCTTATGAACCAACCTGATAAATTTACCTATGAAAATGGTGTAAATGTGGAAAAAAAAACGATTTTTTAAATTTATAATTCAAATGTTTTATTTTCAAACATAATCCCGTAGCATCTATTTCTTACCACTACTAAATACAGTAAATATTTTTGGGTCATCTTCTGAACTAGAATATCTTTTAACTGCTATTTGATTAGTACTTGAAGGTACAAAATTATGAAATTTCTGTGTTTCAGGTATAGGTTTTACTTGACTGAATAGTTCTTCTAGTTCCTCTGACATTTTTGTGTACTGTTCTTTGCATATGTAGCAGAAATTTAATTTAGTTATACATTTGTCTGTTTGTTGAACTGCTAAGTCGAAAGTTCTCTTGGAGTTTTAATAGTATTTCCATAATCTCGGGCAAGACTTGCTCTCTTTGCCAATCGTTTCAGGGTACCTCCGATTGCGTCACAAGGACCTTTCCCATGTGATGTTGCGAAAAAGTGTCACTCTACTTCTAATTTATGCCTTAACATGAAATCACAACAGATACAATAGGTAAAAGATACGTACATAGAATAAACATATATTCTGCAGGTAGAATAAACATGTATTGTAGCCGTCAAAACATCAGCAGCAGCACTCCTCTCGGGAGAAAATCACCTACCGCATTTGGGTTACCTATGTTCTACAGCGGCCACGTGCTTCACGCAGGATTTTGCTTCCAGAGTGAAAAACAACTCTCAAACACTGGTTCTACTATTACCTAATTTATTGACATTACACATTTACACAACATAACAAGTATTTCATTCTCAAGTTGCGATGCATGAACGAAATGTAGCCAACAATGTTATCTTTCACCAAAAAATTTTTTAGCCAAATCGGAGATGACCATTTTTTTAAATCGATGTTTTGTGTTTAAATTGCATTTTTTTTCAGTGAAGGACTTAATATATAATTTTTTCCATATTTTTTTATGAAAATTCAGACGATTTCCTAAAAATTATTTATAGAACACTTTTTTGTAAAATTTACCGTTTTTGAATTATATTGATTTACAAAAAATCGGCAAAAAAAGTTTCGCCCTTTTTAGAAGACAGTCTAGACTAATTTTGGAAAAAGTAAGTATGCAGAGATGCTTAATTAGGTGATGTCTTAACACCCAAAAAGTTTCAACCAATTCGGAGAGGGTGCTGCCAACCGCGGGTTCATTTGGCGCGAAATCCGTCCATACTTGATTCAGACATTTAAACGACCGTAGAGGCTTTTTTTTGTAGTGCGCAATAATAACAATTTTTTCAACATCCGGGAACCAAGTTGATTTTTTCAATATATTTCCATATTTTAATTAGACAAACCACTTTTGTTCTACATAAAGATATACTGTAGTAACTACGGAAGAGTTCCACATACCTTATTGCATTAGAAATTGCGTAATTTCGCATAAAAGAGGGGTGCCCATTTCGCCCCGTGTGCTCATTATGCCCCTAATCCCCCTACTTTATTCGGAAAAGTTTCTATGTATTTTATTGTGCTTCTTTTAGAATGTACGATGCAGTGATTAATTCACCTAGAAGTGACATGGAAAATTTATTTTTTCAGGACAGTGAGATAGACAGCTAGTGTCAGCGAAAAAGTTGCGGAAAAGGATTTTACTAGCAACTTTGTTGGAGGTATCGGATTTCTATCTCTTATGTTAAAAAAGATATAAAAATTTTTATTTGCAAAGTTCACTCAAATAATATATTTACATATTTTAGAACTTCTACAAAATTATTAGCCAAGCAGAAATACACATTTTTGCTGAACATTTGATCTAGCTATGGTTCAAAATAAAAAAGTTATTCAACCATTAACGGGTTTTCAAGGGTTAGTTTAACTTCAAATTACTCAGCCATACGCAAAAATACGCAGATAACTTTTTGATGTTCTGAAAGCACGTCTATTCTACTTCGAAAAGAATATAAAATCATTTGTCTAATGGAGCATTTTCGATTGTTTCAATGAAAAAAATCTTCTGCATGAAAATTCTGACTTTATCGAATAACTTTGTTATTTATAAATATAGCGTTTAACAATCTTCAGCAAACACACACAACATTTTTTAGAAAGTCATAAAAATATAAAAAATCATGGGTAAGAGTTATAACGAAAAATATGGACTTTTAGTCACAGTTAATTGTCATCTTTGCTGTCTTCTTCATCGGGTGTTTCAAATTTCCTTGTAGAGTTTATGAAGCTTCTGGAATTCTTATGAGCGGCTGTTGTAATGAAGGTATTAATAAACTGTTGATAATTTTAAAAAAATTCCGGTTGCGTCGTGGGAGAAAAAAGGCAAAGTTTAAATAACTCGAAAAAAATATTATAAAAAAATTCGAGCGTCTTAGCAGAATCGCTTAACATCATTGAGAAGAGAAAAATTCAGTTAGTTGCTTTTTCTACTCTCAAAGGTATTTCAGAAACAAAAGAAACAATTTTGCTCAAATCACAGATACGCTTATTTCGACTACTTCTTATATTCTACTTCGGTGCTTCAAATTTTAATTAAACTACTGACTTTAAGAATTATTGAGAAGAGGAAGGAGCAACCCCCAAAGGAGGAGCGGGTCTTAATTGGTTAGAAAATCAATTTTTTTCATGCATTATGGGAATTTTCTAAATGAATACGATAGATTTTAGGCCTTTGGTCATGTCTGGAGACCGGAAATTGATTTCCAGAAACCGGAACATGATGTCGAAAAGAGAAAGGGGCAGCTATCAAAGAGGGAGGGGTTCTTAGTTCATAAGAAAGTCAGGTCTTTTAGTGCCCTATGGGAACTTTTTGAAAAGGTACGATGATTTTCATGCCCTCGGTCGGTCATGACCAGAAGTTGACATCTAGGAGCCGTAGTATGATGTCCGTTGTTTTTCTAAAACAAAAATGGTGAGTTTTGGTTTCTTGAAAGTTGTATACAACTGTAGAAAACGTTTACAAACCTCCAAACATTGGTGTCTCCGGAACCGCTTATTTTCGATATCAAGATGACGTCCAGAATCCAAATATTCATCTCCGGCGCAAATTTTTAAATCCTACATGATGGATTACATTTTCTGGAAAGGTAACTAGAATACAGAAGAAGGCTTGGACGTATTATTGAAACGTCGTTTTGAAATCAATTCCGCGATATCTGCTTTCTGTCAAGCTGTGTAAAACTGAGTAAGTGGTTAAATAATGTCAATATTTCTAGAAAGAGAACTATGTTCATAAAATGACGACACCCGTTGTCAAAGCTATTTTCAAATTCAAGAGAAAACTATTCAAATACTCCCTGGTATTAGGTTCATAGGTCAGAGCTGACTCCCCAAAACCGAAATTTGGTGTCCGAACGTTTGGTATAGTGAGGGTTGTTTTTCTGCATTGGAAGTTATTCAAAACTTGAGGAAAATGTGGAAATTGTCCCCTTATCACCAAATTGTTAATTAATTCATGAAGACTGATGTTCAACTATAAGGATGATATTGATATTGTTTACACAAAAAAGTAAAACGAGGTGATATAGCAAGCAATAATTTTAACTATCAGTGGTGAGCTTAGGCTATTGATTGTGTATTTTCAGTCTAATTTAAGTTTATTGTAAGTTAATCGATACCGTCGAAGATGCTGATTAGGCAATCCATTTTCCAACGGACTCGACCCAGCTGGCCCTCCGCATCGATTGTTAATCAACGAAAAAGGTGGTATATAAGCAAGTTTATAAATAAAATAAAAATATTATTTGAAATGATGGGTTGGAAAAAATATATGAAAATATAGAAAACTATAAAAAAAAACAGAAATTTTTACACGAGCAAGGCCGGGTACATTCAGCTAGTAACTCATAAAATTCATTGAAGCGGCGGCATATGGTGTAAATCGGATCGTGGTAACTATAAAGTGCGCGGTTTCGAATGAAGAAAGTTTCTGTGACGCAATGGTCTTTCAGGAACATATAAATCAAGCTGGGTCAAAATACTTGGGCAGTTGATGTGGCCAGTCAATAGTTTTGCGGCAAAGACGGCCTGTGCGATTTGTCGTCGAAGTTGGTTGAATACCAAGAAGTCGGCAGCGGTTTTCGTATGGTGGTAGGTTCTGTAGATCCCGCCAAGGGAGGAAGCGAAAAGCATAGTGGATGAATTTTTTCTGCACCTTTTCTATTCTGTGTGACCAATTTGCACGAAAAGGACTCCATACTACAGAACTGGACTCTAGGATTGATCTTACGAGGGAACAATACAGCGATTTGAAGCAAAACGGATTCATCACCAATCTTGAATATAAATCCAAGTTTTCGGTTAGCCCTAGCGATAATGCTGTCATAATGGTTTTTAAATGGCAGTTCACGATCCAAAACAACTCCGAGGTCTTTTATAGACTCTACACGGAGAAGATGCTGATTTTATATGGAATATGTGAATTCGGTTTGCGTACGCTTTCTATTAAAAGAAATTGTGTTGCATTTATCTATGCTTAGCGTTAAGCAGTTCTTTCCACACCAACTCACAAACGTGTCTAATTAGTATCATCAGCATAAAACAGCCGGCAGCCTGGTGGCAAAAGAAGAGCAGCATCGTTTATAAAAATAGAGAAGAGTAGCGGACCCAGGTTACTACCTTGAGGTACTCCTGACATGAGGAGCTGCGTAGCCGCAAGATTACAGAATCCGCTTTGTTAAGCGGATGGTCGTGGGTTCGAATCTTAGTAGAATCAGGCCATTCGATGTCAAAAAGGACTTTAAGTATGAGTTTATTCTCAGGCTCCCCACCACTTACCCTTCGTTTACGCTGAATTCTATAATACCTTTGCGTGACTTTCTCTTAACAAAAAATAAGTCCATCTTATCATTAAAACTGGCCAGAAGGACGCACGACGAAACTTCTCCAGGGAATTATAATTGGCGATAATTAGCAGGAGAAAAGAGGCTCGGTATAGAAGAACAGTAAGCGTGTAAAACGAGGGGAAGTACATTACACACAAGCACTGATCAAAAATAATAATAAGCATGCCACTTTTCAATAGCGGGGACACCCGGGCATATCTCACAATAGATCAACGATTCTGGTCGCAGTGAGGAAGTCCATACAGGAAAAAAAACTCCTGACATATTGAAAGAGCGGTCAGAAACAACAGATCCTACTTTCACACAAAATCTACGGTCAGTCAAATATGACTTAAACCAGCGAACAGAATCCGATGTTATACCGAGCCTAAGCATTTTATCAAGCAGTATCCCGTGGTCTACTTCATCGAACGCAGCCTTTAAGTCCAGGTAAATTGCATCAGTTTGAAAACCACAATCCATGGTACACATCGAGACACGAACTGCAACAAATTTGTAGTTACTGACCATTTTGGAAAAAATCCAAGCTGCTCGGTACTTATGATGAAGCCTCTTAGAAAGAAAATGTAAAATGTAACGTGAGTGATTTAAACGCTTGAAGATAATTTTTATGTCGAAGACCGTGGGACCAGCAATGTGTTATATATATCCAGCTATTAAAGCCAAGCGAAACCATCACTGGGGATCGATACTGAACGCTGTCTTGTATGTCGAATTGATCTATTAAGAAATCTTCGATATTATGCCAAACTGGTAAAACATTGCACTTTACTATGAACTATAGCCGATGCACAATGAAACTGAACTGGTAGACCTTGTCAATCAACGCAAAGACGCGTCGGTGATCCATATTGACAATGAGTCAGTTGACAGTGGCCGATACTGGCAAGGTTAGATTACTATTTGCTGTTGTTGTTCGTTCTAGGCTATTAAAATCGTACTTGAGAATGGTTTATTAGTTTGCGTAGCAGACCTGCAAATCTGATGATCCGATAACGCAATGAACTTAAAAGCTAGTTCCAGATATTTTAGCAATTACATTTTTATTTGAATCCTCATTTCAAGTTTAATTCACTCTCCTAGCTAAAGAATTTTATTATTTTAGAAACAATTTTTTTAGATAACACATTTCTGCATTTCACAGATTTTTGAGATATTTGCAACAAAAGAAAATTTCAATTTCGGATATTTGGAAATTCGGGTCTAAAAAAGTGAAATCGTTTGAGCCTCCACTTCTGATTCTGATTGAGCTCAACTTTTGCATAGAGAATTTATTCGGTCAGACAAAACTTTTCGAAAAGCGGATTTTCATTGGCACCCTATCGCACACACAAATCAATCTATGCACTGCTCCAGTTCAACTCTTTCGCCAGTTCACCCAAGTGGAGCACCGGGAAATCCCAACCCGGAGAGGATAACGCACTCCACTGTCAACCGAAACCGCCAACTGACCGACAGTATCCGATGCGCAATGATATCAAAAACGAGTTTCATCCATTCGTCTCTGCTGCCGGCTAGCAGCAGACCTTGACGCAGCATTGACGACGACGCAGCATTGGGCAGGGCCGACGTGCTGTGTATAAAACAACTCCACTAGCGGCGTACGTGTTTTCCAAAACCGACATCGTCATCGGCGATGCAGATTGACAATGAATCAGTAGACAGTGACCGATACCAGCAAGGTTAGATTAGTGTTTGTTGTTGTTGTTTGCTCTCGGCTATTAGAATCGTTGTTGAGGCTGGTTTGTTAGTTTGCTTCGGTAGAATGATGCAGAGTTTTGTGGAATAAGTCACGCACTGTGCCGAGTTTGGCACTCTCTGCTTCACACACGGTCGAAAGTAATGACGGCCACCGTTAATCAAACCTGTTTTCGTAATGATGATTCTGGACAAGACAACGACGACGGTGAATCGCGAATATATTCAATAAGCACGGTTATGTTTCTTAGTTCGATTGAAAGAGAATTGGAATCAGTGAGAAACGATTTTCGTTGAGTAAATTACAACAACTGCAAGGTGGATTAGCTGGGGAATCCTAGCTGACCTGTCTGCCAGTTCTCGTTCGCATGCGAAGAGCAAACCTGTTGCTGGTTTATCCACGCGAGAGAGTCCACCAAGAGCAACGATCTGCACATGTGAGCGCGAGCGGTCGCAACTTCGTCACCTCTGGGAAAGCAACACGATCAGTTTTCGTCGCAGCATTCTTCAGGAGACTTGATATTTTATTTAGATGGTTCATCTATTGGGTGTTATTGCTAGCTAGAAAATTCGTCAGTTTTATGCTGTGTGGCCTCGAATCGAAATTGGTTGTGTTGTAATTGGCAGCGCAATTAAATCTTTCGAGATGGCGCCCAGTGATGTGCTGATTAGTTCTGTGTTGTGTTTGCTAATTTCTAGCAGTGGTAAGTGATCTGGTGAGGTAGCTTATCTAGAAACAGCAATTTGTAGTGCAGTGCTTAAAAGTACGATCAAGTGCATTGATTAGTCCTAATTATTACTGTATACAGTAAATTGTATAAACGGCAAATTACAGTTTATATTCATGTTGTCATCCTGCTTGCGTTGTTGTAAACCGGTTGATGATTTTTTTCCTTTATTTTTAGGATTGACCAATGGATTAAGCTCCAGTGATATTGTAGAAGATGATGTGAACTTTTGGAAAAGGGACAGCAGACAGATCAGTTACGATCTTCAGCCCTATGGACAGCAACCGAATCTATTTGCTCAAGTAGCAGCAAACACCGCCAATGTACTATCAAGTGTTAATAGGCAAATTCAATCAAACTTTGATCAATTATCGATGCCCTTTGGAAAATCAGGAGGGTTATATACTGTTGAGATACAATTTGATAATGGTAATCCGATAGGGTACGGTCAAAATTCGTACGGATATGCTCCACAAAATCAATACGGTTTTTCTCCACAAACGTCCTACGGGTATCCACCACACGGACAATCATATCCACCGCCACATGGTGGACATCCCCCGGGACATCACGAAAATTCATATCATCAGCACGGTCCACCCCCACCACATGGTCCACCGCCGCATCATGGGCCACCTCCACCTCATGGTCCACCGCCACATCATGGTCCACCCCCGCCTTATGGTCCACCCCCGCCACATGGTCCGCCACCACCACATGGCGGACATCATGGAAGTGGGCATCAACCACACGGCCCACCACCGTACGGTCAACCACCATTATATGGAGGTTCCTATCCCCATCATCATGGGCACTCGCACAACCCCGCCCATCATTATGAACCAGCGAATAATAATCAGTACAACCCCCAGCCAGGAATCTTACCACAAAACCCTAATGAACCGTTCCACCAAAACCCAAATAAACCTCTGAGTCCAGATGCAACAACAACTCCAAAAACTATCCCAGCTCCAGCTCCAGAGGTAACTAAGGCACCACAGCCTATTACTGCACCACCACCAACACCAGCACCCGCACCACCGCCAGTGGTCATTCCCTTATCCACTACTACAACTTTACCTCCTCCGATAGCAACATCTCCCTCTGCAGATATCGACGATGTCACATACGATATCGACATTCGCGGAGAATTCAACGATAGCGCGACAGAACGAACTCGTCGTCAAGTGTTTCCAAATCTGTTTAGCTTAATCGGAAACCTCGTGCAAGCTGGCGAAAATCTGGCAAACCCCGCCAACTATCAGCAGCCAAATCGACAACCTCTTCTGTCGGTATTGGGAGCCTTCGGGCAACAGCAACAGGTTCCACAGGGGTCAGGAGCATTCAATGGTTTCCAACCGCCGCAACCTCAACCACAACCGCAACCCCAACCCAGGCCACAACCTCAAAGTCGGCCTCAACTTCAACCTCAGCCTCAACCTCAACCCCAGTCTCAACCACAACCCCAGCCACAACCCCAACCTAGTTCTCAATTCCAACAACAACCTAAACCTGCGCCACTACCTGTAGTTCCACTACCTCCTCCGTCACCAGCGGACTCCAACCTTGGAACAAACTTCTCTGAACTTAACCTGCAGCAGCTCGGAAACACCGACTTCACCTGGACTCACGATAACATCCGTGCCACTCGTCGAGTACGACGCGATTCGGACGCCATCGTTTTTCCGAAGGACGATGATGAGGATAGAGATTTTTCAATACGAATACCACCCAACAAACCGGGCAAACAACCTTCCACGGGTTCGCAAGCCGGCTCGCAGTCAACGTCCCATAACCTCTGGGGTGGGTTCCAGCAGAGCAGTGGTTCACAGTCACAGTCGCAGTCCACCCAAAACGAGCTGGGCTCCTTCAATCAAAACTCCGCCGGCAGTACGTCCGGTAACGTTGCGGTCGATGGAAGCTCCGGCCAGCTGAGCGCTGCCAACACAATGCAGCAGAGTTTTCAAACGGCTGACTCCTCCGGTAGTAAAAACACTGCCCAAAGCCAGTCTGCCAATTTCGACAAGCATGGAAACCTAGCACTAACATCCTCCAATGCCAACACAAACTCCATCCTGGAGAAGGACAAATTCAAGGAACAGTCGAACGCAGGTTCGTCATCTACCCTTCAAAACCAGCATGGAACCTCCTCCAGCAATGCGCAGACCGATTCGGAGACGTTCTTCGAGAACGGGCTTCAGGGTAACAAAAACACGGCCTCAAGTCAGTCGTTACAGACGAACAAAGATGGATCAGTTTCCGGGTCTAATGCCAACACGCTGAGCAACACTTTTACCGGTCCAAACGGACAACAGGGATCGTCTTCTTCCAGCCAGTCCTCGAGTTTTAACAAGGGTGGAGGAGCAGCTAGCGGTGCAGCTGGTGGAGCGTCATCGTCCTCGTCGAGTTCTTCCGCGTCGAGCTCCAGTGGCAGTGGCAGCGGTTCGTTCAGCATAAGTGGGTCTTTTGCCGGATTGCCACAATTCGGGACCTTTCCGAATTTGTTTCAACAACTGCAAGGTCAACTAGGGCGATTACAGAACCATTAAATGTGGGTAATATATGAAATTAAACACAGTAAAATTTGTTTGAAAAAATAAAGAAAACACACTCGAGGGGAATTCCACGGGCTCAAAATGGGAGAATTATTATTTAATTTCACTTTGGGCACCCAAATTTTCGATAAAAATGAATCATCAAATGTATTTTTTTATCAAATCTTCAGGAAATGGCACATTTAACTTTGGTCTTACAAAATTTACGGATATTCTGAGGTTGCAGCCTGGGTTGTTCTAGTTCTAGGGGAATTACAATAAAAGAGGAAACATTTGACGTCCCATTAAATGAACCCAGTTTTAGTTAAACTGAGATTCAATCTACAAGCATCAGTAAAAACGTGTTTTTTTCTGATGCAATATATAGAGTAATACAATAAAGATAATCTTTCGCTTTAAAATGTTTGATAGCTTTATCAGGCAATTAGTTCAACATGGTGACCGATTTACTGATTAGTCAACGGTACTATCCAACCGACAGAAAACCACCAAATTGAAGGGTTTCCCATATAGATCTCACATTTGGATGTTTCATTTTCTGCTTAGTCAACGTTCCGCTCAAAACTGGTTTAATAGTGAAAGTAATGCGAAATGAAAGCACCTTCAGCTTGCAAGATATTCGGTTCTTTTCACAGCAAATCTTATAACTTTCGAAGTGAAACTTTGAAATAAGATTTTTTTCTTGAATTAACGTTTGCCGCTTGTATAAATGTTGCGACAAAAACTTAATTATTATAATTCTAAACCAATTTCATGTATGCACAATTTTATATATGCAAAAATGCTCATATTATTCAAAACAAACGCAGTCCACGGTATTTCACAAATCGATGCTGATCGATCATTTCCGATTTCGCTGAAGTTTTGCACAGTTCCTTTTTGATAGAGAGGTCATTTTACCTTTTTTAAAAATTGAATTTTTGTGACTAAAGAAATGCCTTCAAAATGCTTTATGTGAGGTACCACGATTACTCCACCAGAAAAAGCACGAAGTCCAGAACGTAACCCAAGTTGAAGTAAAAGTGAGGTTAAAAAGATTCGGCGCGATGGTCTATTGCGAAGAGCGAACCTGTTGTTGGTTTGTCCACGAGAGAGTCCCCGTTAAGAGCACCGTTCTGTACATGTGTGCGCGAGCGGTCACAATCGGTTTTCGTCGCAGCATTCTTCAGGTCACTTGTTGTTTATTCAGATTTCGGTGTAATTGCTAGCTGAAAAAGCATCAGTTTTATGCTGTGCGGCTTCGATTCGAGATTAGTTGTTTTGTTGTTAGCAGCGCAATTAAATCTTTCGTGATGGCACCCATTAATGTGCTGATAAGTTCTGTGTTGTTTTTAATAATTCACAGCAATGGTAAGTGATTTGGTAGGATAGCTTATCTATGAATAGTAAATTGTATTGTAGTGCTTAGAAGTAATACGAAATGTATTGATTGTTGTTCTTTACATCAACCGCAAATTGCGCAAATTTTCAATCGTGATGTCATCTTGTTTGCATTATAGTATTCCGGTTGATGCTTCATTTTTCCCGTTACTTTTAGAATTCGCCAATGGATCGAGTTCAAGCGATATTACGGAAAATGCTGTAAAGCCTTGCAAAAGAACCGACAGACAGATAAATTACAGCCTGCAGCCCAATCTAGCCATGAACATAGCTAATAATATTGCCAATAACATTGCCACTATAGCAAAAAATGTCAATACACAAATTCAATCAAACTTTGATCAACTGTCAAAGCTCTCTGGAGGTCCATACGGATACGGATATAGATACACACATGGTTTTCCTGTACAAACGTCCTACGTATATTCATTACCACCGTTTTATGGAGGCACTTATTATCATCATCATCATGGACATACGCACAACCACGGTCATCATTATGAACCAGCGAATAATAACCAGTACAACCCCCCACCAGGAGTCCCACCGCAAAACCCTAACCAACCGCAAGATCCTTTATTTGATTCGTCCCACCAAAAACCAAATAAGCCTGTGAGTCCAGATGTAGCAACAACTCCAAAAACTGTCCCAACCTCAGTTCCAGAGATTCCTAAGCTACCACAGCCTCATGTTCCTGCACCCCCTCTACCACCAGTTCCCGCTGCACCGCCAGTTGTCATTCCGTCATCCACCACTACTATGTCACTTCCGATGATAACAACATCTCCGACCGAAAATCTCGACGACGTCACATACGCTGTTGACATCCGCGGAGAGTTCAAAGATAGTGCGACATCACGAAGACGCCGTCGAATATTGCCAAATCTGATCAGTTCAAGCGAAAACCTTGTCCAAGCTGGAGTAAAATTTGCACATCCCACTAACTACAAGCAGCAAAATCGAGAACAGCGACTGGTTCCACGTCTTCTTTCAGCCAGTTCGCAAGTTTCAACAGGGGTGGAGGAGTAGCTAGCGTCGTCGTCCTCGTCGAGCTTTCGCCATTCAAGTCTTTCGCGAACTCGTGTCAACAGCTAAAAGGTTAAATGAGGGGATAACAGAGAAATTGAATGTTGGCTATATATGAAATAAAACACAATAAAATATGCTATTAAGACAAATGTAATATTTCTTTATCAAATCATCAAAAAATGGCTCAAACCCCATTAATCGTATATAATTTTTTTGAAGGTTAGAGGTTGCAGCCTTAGTCGGTTAATTTTAAGGCGACATCTATTTCCAGGGGAATTACAAAAGAAGAGAAAAAAATCGATGTACCGCAAGAATTGTCCCCTTATGTTATCAGTTGAACTAAATTTCATTCTATAAGCATCAGTGAACAACGTGTCATTGTTTTTTTTATGTCAAAACATCTAAAATAATCCAATAAAGATAATCTTCCACTCTATAATCAAGCCATTTTCTTGGGCAATTAATTCAACATGGTGACTAAGTTACTAATTAGTCAACGGTACTATCCGCCCGACAGAAAACCACCAAACTGACGGGTTTCCCATATAGATCTCACATTTATATGTTTCATTTCCTGCTTATTCAACATTCCACCCGATACTGGTTGACCATATTAGTGAAAGAATCGTAAAATGAAAACCCCTTCACTTTGCAAGATATTCGGGGGTTTTTTGCAGTGAATCTGCAGTTAGCAATCGTGTCCATTATTTTGTCAAGAATGAGTAATAATTTTGGAAGAAGGGTTTTGTATATTGATTATTAGGTATATTAAAAGTTATAATATTCAAAAAATTGTCAAAAATGTTACACCTATCGACAGTGTGGAAACTCAAATGTCCACGTTTTTTCACTTCACGGGAGAATGGAGGGAGTCCATGGTACCTTTTTCCAGTAAATGGAAATCTACCAGAAAAAATATTGGCCTACAATAAAATTTCTACAGATATTCTGGATTTTGATTCACTTTCAGATATATAAATTTCGGATCATTCTTCTTGTGACCTTTTCGTTTTTTGGAAAGGTTCTTCAGACATGTTTTGGGTAATATGGCTGATATTTGATCATGTAGGGGAAAGTAGGTAGAGACGGACACTGTGGGTAAGATGGACACTTTCAACATTTCGCAAACTAGAATGTATTCTGATTGTTGAGTGGTGCAAATACCTTCTTAGTAGTGTGTCAATACTTCTGAGATGCAATGTTGGTTTTCAGCGAGCTTACTGTTTAATTTGAAAACAAAACAAAAAAATCGTTAGAAAAATTTGTAACCAGGTCGGGCTAGACGGACACACTAAGGTAGGGAAAGATCAACATACGGATTTTCCAAGAATTTTTACATATAATATCGGTTGTGCACTACAGATGTTTACCAAGTACACTCTTAACAGAAATCAGCAGATATGGATCACTTAGCAGTTAGAACAGGCCATATGGGCCGTGAGTTTTTGTCTTCATCTTAGCTTACCCTCCCAAGTTGTTCAAGTGACGTATAGATGAAATCTAACAACGTAGAATAGTGTAAGATCATCACTCAACACATAAACCACAAAAATACGTAGTGTACTACATCTTTTTTGCAAGAGTACACCTTTATCATCGTAGTGTCCATCTTACCCACCCCGGGTGTCCGTCATTCCCAACCATGTCAAAAAACTGCAATTTGAAGTCATTTCTTTGAAGACCCAAAACACATAAAACCTGTAGAAAGTTTACTAGTACCAAAGATAATTACGATAACAATTGATCTTAATTTTCGAATTGTATGACTACGGTGATCTGCAATATAAGACCTAAGTAATTGTTTAGGTTTAGCCTTAGGGTGTCCGTCTTTACCTACTTTCCCCTAATTTTTTGGTCTTTCAGTTTTCTAGAAGTTGGACATATGTCGGAGATTTCGTTTTTCGAACTAATTTCTATTTTTATAAACGGCTTTTACCCGTTAAAATTCAAGTTCATTAGGGCAGACAATGTGTGCAGCAAGGGAAGCGAAAAATAATCGAACTGAAAATATGCTACAGATTTGGAAAAATAGCCACCCTTCATTTGTTCACTTTATAACAAAAATTACTAATCTTTTATTTTTGTTTTTGAATGCTCAGAGTGAAGCCAGAGTTTTAGGCAAATTTAACTGAAGCGATCGTTACTGAAGTTAGCAAAACCAGAAACAAAGTAGTCAAAACGTATCCTGAAAAAAAGGAAGCACTCTTAAAGCTAAAAAACATACCGAAAAATAATATGGCTCCCAACGCGGCTTAAAAACACGACTTGAACCCGCAATCTCCTCTGTCCTGTTTTGACCAATTGAACTACTGGGACGGTTCGAAAAAATTTAGCTTTACGGAGCACTTTCTGTTGTTGTGTCGCACTTGCAAGCATGACTCGACTCAGTATGGCTTTGGTCTCGATCACACAGGTCTATAAGAGTTATCAGCGTCAGCCTACTCTTCTGGGGTGATGAGCATGAGACAATCCTTTCAGCAGTATAAATAACGCGTGTGTGTACTTAGGCATGAGCAATAGAATAAGTCGGTAGTGGAATGTGATACGCATATAGATTGTGGAACATTACCACCGTCCCAGTAGTTTAATTCGTCAAAACACCATGCCAGAGACAGGGAGATTGCGAGTTCCAGTCCCGTCTGAATGCGGTATATTTGTCCAAATCTGTATCATATTTTCAGTTAGCTTATTTTCCGCTTCCCCTACTGCACACATTGTCTGTCTTAATGATGTTGGAGATTGTTTTTTTTCGTCTTTTTAAGCCGCGTTGGGAGCCATATTATTTTTCGGTATGTTTTTTAGCTTTTAAAGTGCTTCCCTTTTTTTAGGATGCGTTTTGACTACTTTGTTTCTGGTTTTGCTAACTTTAGTTACGATCGCATCAGTTAAATTTGTCTAAAACTCTGGCTTTACTTTGAGCATTCAAAAACAAAAATAAATAATTAGTAATTTTTGTTATTTATTTATTTATTTATTTATTTATTTATTTATATCATCTGACGTAAAGTCTTAATGAATGTTAAAAGAGCCATTCAAAGTTTCTACAATTAATTAATCTATGTTTAAAAATATGACTAAGCTCACCATACTCAAATAAATGCTCTACACTCGTGAAAGTTCTTACACTAAACGCAGCAGGTTCATAAAAACCAAAGTTTGTACGATGGTATTGGTTTGCAAGCATAGAAGAGGGCCTTAGCATGCGTTGTGATGCACGAAAATTCATCATGGACTGCAGCTTCGGGGAATCCAGTTCAGAATTCAAAATCTTGGCGATAAATACAGCCTGCTGTAACTTACGGCGGCGGTCAAGAGTGTCAAGTCCAAGTAGGCGGCAACGGTCCGGATAGGATGGTAGGTTGGTAGGATCACGCCAAGGTGAATCTCTCAGGGCCAGTCGAATGAATCGTCTTTGTACACGCTCAAGGCGCAGGTTCCATGAAAGTTGGTGCGTAGTCCAGACTACACTAACGTTTTCAAGTAAGGAGCGCACTAGCGAACAATACAGTGCTTTCATACAGTGAGGGTCCTTGAAGTCGCGCGCAACTTTAGCGATGAATCCCAATTGCCTACTTGCTCTCAAAATAACTGCAGCGCGATGTTTATCAAAAGTAAGCTTTCGGTCAAGAATAACTCCAAGATCAGTTACGCAATCTACTCTACGCAGCACTTCTCCATCGACAGTATAGTTGAAAATGATTGGTGTTTGAGTGCGATGAAATATTATCACTTCACATTTTGCAGTACTTATAATCAGAGAGTTTAGTTTACACCACGTCACAAATGTATTTAAAAGTGATTGCAAATGATAACAATCCTCGGTGTTGCGAATCGTCAAGTATATTTTCAAATCATCGGCGTAAACTAATCTGCAACCGATCCCAAGAGTATCAGCGATATCGTTGAAGAAAATAATGAAGAGAAGCGGCCCAAGGTTACTACCTTGTGGTACACCAGACTTATTTGTGAACGCAGACGATACACCGGATCCCAGCTTGACTTGTAAAATTCTATTACGCAGGAACGATTCAAGCCACTTAACGAACCGAGATGAGGCACCAAGACGGGAGATTTTGTTTAACAATGTTTTATGGTCGATTCGGTCAAAAGCAGCCTTGAGGTCCGTGTAAATGACATCGACTTGTACTTTACGTTCGAGTTCTGAAATGCAATGCGACGTGAAATGCATGAGATTTGTTGTCACAGATCGTCCGGGGAGAAAACCATGCTGGTCCGAAGAAATGTAGTTGCGTGCGCTACTCAATATAACAGAGCTTACAACGATCTCGAAAAGTTTAGACGCGGCAGACAAACTGGTTATTCCACGGTAATTTTTGACATTACGACGATCACCACTTTTGAAGACCGGGAACATATAGGAGTGCTTCCAGATCTCGGGGAACTTCCCTTGTACCAAAGACTTGTTGAATATGGTGCAAAGTGGAGCGGCTAGAATATCAATGCATCGGCACAAAAGCACGGCAGGTATTCCATCGGGACCAACAGTGTACGAACATTTGAGATTCTTAGCGGCGGCAGTAACCATATCATGTGTAACTTCGAATGTGTCAAGATCAACAAGATCTGCAGGAACATTCGCAGCGGCGCGAGCAGCATCGTCATTCGAGGTACAATCGGAGGCGAATACAGAAGAGAAAAATTGTATTAACGAAATTCCAAAATTTTTTCGGGTTTCTACGCAGGTCTGTTTGAACTCCCAACACGTATGACTTGTAGAGACTTGAATTCAGCCGTCGATACTCCTCACTTGAACGTTTTAAATCATACTTCGATTCATCTGACCGTAAACGACGGAGTTTGCGCAAACATGCGTTCCGTTTACGTTTCAAAACTCTCAAACTGTGATTACTCCAAGCAGGGGAAGAAGGTCGTCTAACAAATGGCAAATTATCTGCAAGCCATGATCCAACAAGCGCGCAAAAATTTGCTGCCATCGAGTCCGCATCGTTACTGTCTGGCCACAGTGCTGGCCTATCAATGTTCGATATAAAAGCATTGAAAGCTACAAAATCAATTTTTCTATAATTTAATACTCGCCTCGCGGAAGGGAGACTAGAACCAGCCATTGCATTTTCAGTGGTGGGAGTCGAGATTGTCAATGGAGGATGGTGTAAATCAACGGGCAGCATCGGGGCAACACACTCCTCTACGGAAATTTCGCAATCAGAGTTGTAAAACACCAAATCAAGCACGCGTCCAAGGTGATTTCGAATTAAATTTGCCTGGTTTAGATTTAGAAAATCCATGCCGTCAATGAGAGTAGCACTTGCATTCGGTAGCTGCGTAGACTCATCATGTTTTATGACACCATTACAGTTATCCCATGCTAAACGCGGTTGATTATAGTCGCCGCATACCATCAACGTGCAATCGTCTGCGCTGCTCGCAAAAAAGTCTCGAACGGAAGCGACGTGAGCATCAACGATAGTACTATCGTTACTCTTGTCAGGAGGAATGTATATCGCGCATAGTAGGAGTTTTAGGCCATGGATTGAGGCTTTTACGCATACCTGCTCAAGACAGTTTGCATGTACAGATTCAAAGATTGTGCTAGTGTGATGCCGTGCGACAGCGATCAAAACACCTCCGAAAGAACGTTTATTGCTGTTCATTGGACTCCGATCGCATCGAAATACGTTGAAGGCACTGCCGAATAGCTGTGGTGAGAGTATACTGTCATTCAATCCCGTCTCGGTTAGCATAATCACATCGTAGTTGCAGTCATTGGTCGCCAAAAAGATATCGTCAATCTTCGTTCTCAATCCACGCACGTTCTGGTAGTACATACTAACGTTGGTCACATCACAAACGGTGTTCTGAAAAGACGAGCCATACAGCACAGGGGGCGCAAAAGAATTTACGGAATCTTCGCCTCTGGTGGGAGCCCGTAAGCTCCCACCGTCAATGAAAGAACGCAAAATAGTAGGTTCGGTTACAGCAAATGATGTAGCAGACTGTGTTCTGCTTCCAGGAGTTAGTTTTTTGGACGGTCGACGAATACCCTAAATAACAGTCCAGCTGGCCAAGAAGCAGGATCCAGGGCAATAGATTTCACATCCGGGTCCAATCCGATTTTATACGATACGTACGAAAAATTGCTCGTATCAGCACCTCGCTGTACTAGTCGAATTACTGCAATGGGCTCAATTCCATTCAAGCAACGTGATTAAATTTTTTGCAAATCGCCGTCGCTTATTTTTGGGTTTAAACCAGATAAATAAAGCCAAAAACATTTCTGTGCTGCGGCAGAAGTAATAGACGGCACAGAGAGATCGCTGATGTCGATGGTGTTAGTGCCGCGGTCAGATGCAATTTCCACTGGCAAACGATCAGCACGACGGCGCTTAGGATTTCGTGCTGGCCAGACTGGTGTCGCTGATAAATTTATAGGGGTGCTAGCAGAACCATTAATATTCAGTGGTTTATGAGGCATGTTGTCAATTTTCTTACTCAAACCCTCAACTACCTCGGCAAGTTTTTGCACTTGAGCCGGTAAATCAATAAGCTGTTGTGAATTCGGGGGAGGTTGTTTATCTATCATGTCAGCCACATAAGAACCGATCGATTGACCGTTCAATTTATCTCTACAGTGCGGGCAAATAAACATGATTTTACCTTGCGAAAAAAGGTCTTTGCAAACTCTGCTATTGAATCCACAGCACTGTTGGTTAATGTGGTAGCGAGCATCACAAAAACCACAGCGGACCGGTTCGAGATCATTAACTTCGAGTTTGCACTCGCCGCATAATTTCTTTTCCATGCTTGATAAACGCCTTTGGATAGGCAAGGAAGAACACTTGCTGCTTGCTCTGCTACACGATTCCAAACAATAACAATGGCAATGCCAGCACACAATCCGATCCACTTGAGAGTATTGAATTGGGCAAACTAGCACAAAAAATAACTGTACTTCACTCTTCCAGTGTTCACTGTTAGCCCAATATTGGTTTCAAAGCACAGAAGTAACTCGAGAGTACGGGTTCACGATGAATTAACGGAATTTAAACACAGGTAGTAAAACTGAATATACAATAGTACAAACAGAGTTGCCAGAAAAAAAAAGTGAACAAGTGAAGGCTTTAAATTGATTTTTATAAACCTAAAATGATTTCATCTCCCCTATATTAACCTTCATTGCATTCTAAAAAAACTTACGTTGTTTACCCTGGTGTGTGGTTTTCCACACATACGACATTTGAATTTGTTTTGGACAAGAAACAACTTAATTTTGCCCCAAACTTATTTTTTTCATTGAGTGCATACATACCTGAAGCTATAGGTACCAAATAATCCTGATTCGAAAATCGAATGAGGTATGTATGTGTGCGGAAGTATGTGTATGTGTGAATATTTTCATTCTTACGACCATCATATCTCGATTTTCTCAGCATCGGCTGAACCGATTCGATTGTTCTTAGTCGCGTTTGAAAGAGCTAAAAGTCTAGTTATTTGACAAAAAATATCGTTTTGATCCGAAGGTTTATTCAGAAATGACGTAACGAAATGTAGTCAGCTTGTATAGGAACTGATAAACTAACCGATTTTTTCTTAAGCGGTTTGACTGATTTGAGTCCTTTTGGTGCTAGATGCGTTTGTTAGGATTTGGAGGGTAGATTTTTATTCAAAGATATACTCATAATTAAATGATAATTTCCAAAGGTACGTTGAAAAAAAAAAAAAAACTTGTGGAAATGCCTAGTACATTGCAGTATTTTGGAGGTAACCAATTGAAGAATATTATGCGTAGTGTACAAAAACAATCTTGAAAAATACATTTGGATTATCTCAGCAATGGATGTATTGATTTGAATTCCTTGGCTGCAATTGGGAGGGGCTTGAAGGCCATTAGGTCATCATCGGACATTTGTTTGATCCGATGGTTCATGCGAAAGTTACAAAACAAAACGTGTTTACATGATATGAGACCAATTAAACATGCTATGATAGCAATTGGACAAAGAAAAATCCTAACATCGGTTTGACCAAATGAAGCAAATGTTCGTAAGAATATTCTGAAATCTATGCTAAGCAAAGTAAGCAAAGCCTTGGTGCTACATACCGATTCGTTCATTATACCCACGACGACTGGCTTGTTAGACCATCTCGGGAGATCCATTCTAAATTCATTCCAATATACCTAAAAGTGCGAGTATACTTGTCTTGCAGTAGACATAAAACTGTGTAAATGTTGAACACTGCTCAACCAGGCTGTGCAAACACTAAATAGATACTTTTATCATTAGCGTATTCGTAACCCATATGTGTGAAAATTCTCACACTGGGATATAACAAATAAACACATTCTTTTACACATGTCCCACGTAGCCTTTTGATTGATTTGATTTTGATGCGAATTACAAGAATGCACCTTTATACATTTCTAAAATCAGTCAAACCGATGAAAAAAATCAATTAGTTTATCAGTTCCCATGTAAATTGATCACCTTTTGTTACGTCATTTTCGAATGAACCTTCGGATCAAAACGATATTTTCCATCAACTAACTAGACTTTTAGCTCTTTCAAACGCGACTAAGAACAATCGAATCGGTTCAGCCGTTGCTGAGAAAATCGAGATATATTGGTCGTTAGAATGAAAATAAACACACATACACATACTTCCGCACACATACACACCTTATTCGATTTTCGAAACAGGATTAATTGGTACCCATAGCTTCAGGTATGGAAGCACTCAAGGAAAAAAATATGTTTGGGGCAAAATAAAGTTGTTTCTTGTCCAAAATAAATTCGAATGTTGTATGTGTGGAAAACCACACACCAGGGTAAACAACTTAAGTTTTTAAATATCTCATCAACCAAAAATATTTTTCCCTTGGAGAAAATGTATTTTGTGTAAGATTGATGGCTTAGGAATTGTCAAGAAATTTCATCAAAATCGATCGAGAAGTTTCCGAAAAAAAAAATCAAAACAAAATTCATTTGTGTGGTTTTCCACACAAGGGTTCAATGAAGGTTAACAAAAAATGACATGAAAATTTACCCAGTTTACCTATTAATGATAGAAAATGTTTTGAGTATCTAAACTATTTTTATTTGATTGGTATAGTGTTTTTGTCAAAGTTTTAGTTAATAAGTTTGCCCTCTAAAATAATGCACACTGTAAAAGTAGTTAAAAAAATTTTTTTTTGACAAATATTTTTTCTCCAAGTCCAGTTGACTAGCTCATAATGTGTAGTCCTCATTGGAAAAAATCAGATTCCTATAAAGTGAGTTTTTTGGGATATTTAATTTATAATCATGTTTTAGTGTTTTTTCTAAAATTATTTTTTTGTCTTACGTTGTCTATTTTTTCTGGAAAGAAAAAGTAACTGTCTACAACTTTACTGAAGACGATATATTTTTTTCTTTTTTCTGGAGAATATAAACTTTTTTGTTTCTCATTTCTCCATGATCACCAAAAACGTTTAGCTAATCTTTTGTAGCATTTATAAAAAAATGGATTTTGGAAAAATGAGATGCTTTAGATAAAAAAATTATATCCTTTTTCAAACTTTTTTCCTCATTAACAATTTTTTCCAGAGTATTTTTTTGTGCAAAAATGGCGCTGATATCACAAACATCAAACTGACTTTTAAATAGCTTTCAAAAAATAAGTCGTGATTCGGAAAAAAATGCAATAACACAAAATAGCATCCTCTGCTCATAGAAACAGCTATGTAAAGTTTCAGCCAAATCAAATATGACAACTTAAAAAAAATTGGTAGAACTTCTCATTTCTATTTACTTGTTAAATTCTGCTTATTTTGTTAATTTAAACGCTTTCAGCACAACTTGAAATCATGTATTCTTTCATTCCCTAAATGCTTCAAAGTGATTCAAATGAATTTGGAGTTATTCTAGTTTCCTAGGTTGAATTTTGGGAACAACAATCCCTCTCCATTCATGAATTATATTTTAATTTGTTACTTAATTATCATTTTCGTTGTTGGTTCTAATTTTTTTAAAGTGTAAAGTTAGATATTTTTTGTTCAGAGAAAATTAGTACAGTTTCGAGGAACATTATATTTTTATTTTTTCTTACATTCCGATACGGTTTTGGATTTTTTTTTCTTTACATGTGTTTTAGGTCACCCAAAGTTGTATTCAGTTATAGTATTTTATATTCCTTTTCTTCTGAAATTCAGGGATGTTCCTCCAAACAATACAAGAGTTTATTCGGAAGAACATCCCTGCTTTTTTTCTACCTTTTAGAGATTTTTCAAGGTTTTTTGATGTTAATTTTGAGAATTTTCGGTAGAAACTTGAAGTTATTTTATTAGACTTTCTTGCTTTCCTGAAAACTTGTAGAACTGAAATAGAAATTACGTTGTTTGTTTATTCTCTGTTTGGGTTTTTTTTCAGGCCATTCGTTTCTTGGAGCGTTTTCACGCATGTTGAGGTAAATTGTATGTACTTGTTTCTTAACTTGTTTATACTAAAACTGAACATTGGCATTATTCAGGAGGGAACCCTCCCTTCGTTCCATTCTCTCTTTTACTTTTATCTCTCTTTTTCTATCTCTTTCTCTTTCTCCACATCTTTTTCTCTCTCACTCTTTCATTCTCTCTATCTTTCATTCTCTCTTTCTTTTTCACTCGCTCTCACTTTTATTCTCTTTCTTTTATTTTCTCTGTCTTGCTTTCTCCATTTTCTCCTCTCATTCTCTCTCTCTCATCTCTCTCACTTTCGCTCTATCTCTCTATCTCTCTCGTTCTCTTTCTCATTATCTCATTCTCTCTCTCATTTTCTCTCTTATTTTCTCTCTCATCCTCTCTTTCATCTCACTCTCATCTCTCTCTCTCTCATTTTCTCTCTCATTCTCTCTCTCATCTCAGCTCTTTCATTTTCTTTCTCATCTTATGTCTCTCATTATCTCTCTCTCGTTCTCTCTTTCTCTCATGCGCTCTCTCACTCAACCTCTCATTCTCTCTCTCATACGCTCTCTCATCTTTTTTCATTTTCTCTATTATGGGTATTTTCTCTCTCATTTTATCATTCTATGTATCTTTCATTCTATTATTCTCTCTCATTCTTTCACTCTCCGTCTCTCTCATTCTCTCATAGTCTTTTATTTTCATTTTCTTCCTCATTCAATCCTTCTCTCATTCTATCTCTTTTTCCTTTTTTCGTTCTCTGTATCTTTCATTCTCTCATCCCCCTCTGTTATTCTCTCATTCTCTCTCTCTCTCGTTCTCTCATAGTCTTTCTCATTTTCTCTCACTGATTTTTCTCTCATTCTTTCTCTCACACATTTTCTTTCGCACTCATTTTCTCTCTATCTTTCTTTGCTGCTTTCTTTATCCTTTAATTCTTTTCTTTCTTTTTCCCTTTCCTTCCTTTATCTCTATCTTTCTTTTCCTTATTAAAATTTTACACTACTCTCTTATTTCACTTCACTTTTCAATTCTATCACTTTTCACTTATCACTTGCAAATTCGCATACCAACGCTTACATAGCGCCTTCTTCGGTGCTTAGATGGACTGATGCAGTCCATCTAAGCGCTTAAGAAAGCGCTATGTAAGCGTTGAAATGCGCATTTGCAAGTGTGTGAAAATTGAAAAGTGATAGAATTAAAAAGTGAAGTGAAATAAAAGTGTAGTGTTAAATTGTGGAGATTCTGTCAACAGCTCGCTTAAGAATTAATGAATTTTTTCTTGTTTTTCTTCTTTTCATTTTATTTCTCTCACTGTTTTGAAAGTGTTACGTCTATTAATTGAGTACTATACACAGTCCCATAAACATGATCTATGGGTATATTGGTTTTGATAAATTAATTCAGAAGTTTTCATTGTTTATGGATTAATAGTTGATTTAAATTGATAAATGCCTCAAATTAAGTAACGCGTACGTTGTTGACAGTAGTTCTAAAATGGGGACAAAGGTACGTTTCAACATTAGGTTTAATAATTCTGTTTTTTTTTTCAATCTTTTCTAACTTGTAGAAAACATTTTATCCCTCCAATTTTTACAGAAGTTTTCAGCCTTATTGAACTAACTTTTCAACCCTTCTCGTTTTGAATCTCTTCTTCGGTTTCTTCCAGCGGCTAACAACTATATTAGAAACCAATTTTTGTTAAGACTCTTTTGTGTTTTAGAAGCCATTTTCAGAAATTTTCAGCTTTGTTTTGGATTTTTGAATGTCAAATGCAACTACCTTTTTATTATTTTATATTCGACTTATAAGTTGAAAGTAGCCGTTTGCTTTTCAAGCTAAATTTAGGATCATTTAAAGGTATTTTCCCCATTTTTTGTCAGGGAAATAGAAATACGTTGTCCAACGATGTGAACTTTTGTAGTAAATCGGCCGTAAACATGTTTTAGATTGACTAGTCTTTTTTAATGTGCTGCCTTCCAACTTTTGATGGTAAGCATTTAGTTTCCTCAGCCAAATTGTCGTTTCTTGTTCTAGTTTCTTAAGTTGAGAAAAGGGGTGTGTTAATAAGTTGATAAAAGTGTGAGAATTTTGGAACATTCCAGACATACAGCTTCGGATTGAAAATTAATTTTTTTATTTATTGTTAATTTATACTATGGATATTACAGTCATACCTCGATATAAGGCAACCTCGATTTAAGGCCACCTCGATATAACGTAACTCGATATGATGTAACTTTTTTCATTATCTTAAAATTAAAGTACAATTATTTTTTTGGTGTATAATGGTCCGAATAAATGTTTGTAGTAAGTTTTGAAACCGATAAGTACCGTAAAATGGGGTAGTTTTTTTCAATGTTTTTTAACTGATTATGTTTGTCTTCGAAAATTTTCTTGAAGGGGCATAAGACAGGTTTATATATGCTGTTAGATGAAGGGAAAAAAGTTTTTACTCACCTTTGAGTAACCATTTAGAATTTTACATCAATGGAAAAAATTTTTTGCGTGCATCGATATAACGTAACGAAAAAAAGTTGCCTTATACCGAAGTATAACTAAATTTAAATTGTTTAACCTTAGCAAACCAGTTCGTTCTTTAAATTGTTTTTCTGTCGTCAATTCAAACCTTTTTGCCGTATTTTTACGATTGTCTCATATTTACAACCATCGTTTCGGGCCAGCTTGCACTGGAATTAGAATTTCCAAAATCTCGAGTTTTCTATTTTTGTGTTCAAGCACTAAATAAACCACAGAAAGAAACGTTTTCCAACTTTTCTTTGGAAAAAAATGTCCCCGTAGACAAGAGTGGGTTTTGAATGCCGAATTTTTTGTCCACGTTGAATGTGGACGGTCTCAATCAATCTGTAAATAAATTTAAAAAATGTGTTTCTTAAAACTTTGATCAAGCTAGGGTAAATGACCCAATAGTGGAGGAGCTAAGCACGAGTTATGCATGTTTAGCCATGTTTTAGCTAAGAAAAACGAATCTAGCTGGTCCGTTTCACTATTTTATGTTGAAATGGGTTCTATTTGATAATTTTGCACCTTTAAATTGACTTTGAACCCGCTTTGAGGGTTTAAATTAACTAAAATAAGTTGCACGCTTTTGTTCCAATAGTTTCGGTAGAGTTCTTATGTTGTGAATGGGTGTTCCTGTAGTTGCGGTATATAAAACATTCGTGTTTGCTTGGTTAAATGGAGGTATTTGCCTCGTTTGAAGTGGTTTTTGATTGTTTTACTATTTATCATATTGTTTTTAATAGGTTGACAAGTCGGTTTGCAAGTAAATACAAAAATGCACGAAGTTAACTAAGAGACGGATTTTGCGCCAATTTGATCAGATGTTGGCAAAATTCAGTGAGGGTGTAGGTTTTATTAAAATAAAACAAATTTTGCATACTTTTTATAAAATGTCTTTAGACTAACATTTGAAACGGGCTGAAATTGGCTGAAGAGAAAGACCAATGGCACTCATTTTGAAATATTCAGAAGAATTTTTTTTCACAAATGGTGACTTCTCAACACTGGAAGTTAGAGTCTATTATCTCTGCTTCGTACCATGTTTGCCCTTACATTTTTGACGTTAGTGTTTACTAAAAGAGCGACTGAAGCTGTGAAAGGTTCGTTAAAAGAATTACAAGACCAAAAGCAGTGGGTAAGCATCGATTAAGAGGTCATAAATGCAGCATTTTAGGGGTGAGAGCGATAGCTTTTGTGGCCGATCATGTATGAAGTATCGGTAAATACACGGTGGCAGGGGAAGGTGGGGTTCAAAAATTGAATAGTAATAAGTTACATCATTTAGGTATGTCCCCTAGTAGCTGCTTGTCCCTAATATACACAAGTAGTCCCACATACATATGTTCTGATAAACGTAAATCAGAATTGCGAAACATACCGCAACTATAAGAACATAGTGTATCCTGTGATCCAATAGTGGAGGAAGTAATTTATAAATAATATGATCATCTATTAACGAACTTCACCTGTGCAACAGTTTCTATAATAAACTGTTATCTGGGAAAATAATTATATGAGTAATAATCGTACTAAAACCACACACAAATCTTAAAACAATCGTGGACAAAATAAGAAAATGGGTAGTGAGTGGTGCCTTCCGGGTAAGTTTCTGAAAAACTACCCTACTGGTCTTCACATCAAGCTCGTATACGAATACCCAGCCGTAAACTGTGTATCTTCCATTACTCGTCAATGGAGGTGAGTATTTTTACGGTTGGGTATTTGTTTACGAGCTCGACATGAATACCCATAGTATTCTTCAGTAATTTGGATATTTTCAGTATATATTGTTGTAGTAACCTATGTACTTATGTTTAATCTATTATTTCTTCAACATGTTGCATAAGCAATTCGGTTCTAATTAGTTTAAACGATGAATTTAAAAGCGATGCCGCAACTATTGATGCTACCACAACTATTGGATCATCTACCCTATATCAAAATTTAGTTTTTAAAGTTTGTCGTTTCACTTGCTTAAGAATTCATTGATTTCAAGGTTCATGAATCGAGTTTGGGGAAAACCAAAAGCAGTATGTCACTCGACTAGACTCGAGTTTGTTGCAGTTTTATTTGTCATAGCAGCAACTTCCTTTCATCTTGACTCATAATTAGTGCAGTACAGTCTCGAAAATATTACTGAACCCGAATCGGGCGACGCGTGAACTAGACACAGACCGGCGTTTATAATTGATACCGCCTGCTGGTTGTTTACCGCACCACACAGATGACGCATTCGTTTCTGAATTCTGATTTCAATTCTTTGTTTTCGTAACGGCGACACGCGTGGTGAATGGACAAAAATTCCGTTCCACAGGATTTTCACTCATGTGTCCACCGCTCACTATGGCCGTGTGTTTGGTGAAACCCCCTTCGGTTCGGGTTAGATCGCGCAGAGACAGAGCTAGCAGCGTGCGTATTTAATAAAATGCTGAGCGGGGCTAAGCGTTCAAATGGCAGTATAACCTTCGCGATATGTTTTTGTTGTAACGGTCGATCGTGAAACCTGAATTCCGGCTCCGTTCGGCTCTAGCCGCATCAATCGACGGCCAGTTGGACTGTCTAGGCAGATGCTAGTTGATATCAGCCCCACAAGTGTGCTCGTTTTCTACTCAAATCAGAATCGTGTTCTGAGCAGTGAGGATGGCGGTGAAGTTTAGTGTGCGAATTGCAACGAAAGCTGTGATAATTCTACAATTATTTGCATTGGGTAAGTAAGCTACATAAGTTTAAAGAAAGTTTCTCTAAAATATTCAAGTAGTTTTCGACACGTTATAGATAAAACGTTAGAACAAAACTTTGAGTATCACTGTTTGGATATTTAAGTTCATATTCACAATAGCTATTACAAATTAACTGCTAGCAATTATCTTTGGAAGTAAAAGTTTTCATACAAAGATATTAGTTTCAAACTGCTTGATAAGTGTGAACGTTTTAGCATATTTTTCAATCTTCTGCTCCAATTAATAAGAACATGCAAAACTGAATAAAGCCTGATTATTCCTACCGTCATTATCAAGAAGTAATTATTTCGACTCATCTCAACCAACAAACATCTTATCAACGGCATATTCTTCACCACAACATATGATTGTAATATATTTTTCTCGAACGATTCCAGAAGAACTGCCAATTTTATTGCAAAACAGAAAATCCTCGAAATAATGCGATCCTTTTACTCTCCCCACAGTTGTTGCCAGCTATGGACGTTTGCGCCACAGCTCAGAGGAAAACTTAAGTCTGGAAAACACGGCTGAAGACAGCCCACCCTCTACGGTACAACGTCCCTTACGGCAGCACGTTCGGCAAAGGCAAGTGAACTTTGTGCAACCGCTGAGCTACGGTCCGTTCGGTTTGGATCCTCTCTCGATGAACCTGTTCGCTCAAGTGGCCGAAAATACGCAAGCTGTGTTCAAAAGTGTGAATGATCAATTTAAATCGTCTTTCAGTCTGTTCCAAGGTCCCGGAGCTCCAACTGGCTATGGCATAGGTTATCCCGGGGGTTATGGACCGAATCATTACTTGTATGCACCCGCTCCTACACACCGCCAAACTCCACCACCAACTCCGCCACCACCGGGTCCTTCCCGGGGTGGTTTTCATCACGAGGACGATGATTACTTTGATGGTCACCACCACGGCCATCATGGCCACAGACATAGACAGGGAACCAAACATGAGTATGGGCATTATCATGACGACGCTCATGACCATGGGCATGGCCACGATTATGGCCACGGACATGGCAATGGGCATAATTACGGAACCGGTTCAAACTATGCACACGGAAACGGCTACTACAACTGGCCACTCCAACTACACGGTTCTTCTTCTAATGGTCGCCGTCCAATCCCTTCTGCAAAACCAACGAAAAGCATTACGGCTACAACTACTACAGAGGCTGCTGCGACACCTCCTGCTATTCCAGCTCCAGTTCCTGCAGTACCAATTTCGCAGAGTACGGGATCTACACCAACAAGACCTACAACAACTCAGGCAACTACTACCGAAGAGGTCACCTACGATGTTGACCTCCGTGGAGAATTTAGAACTAAGTCTGTTTAAAACCAACAGCAACGATTTTCATATCTACTCTAGAATTAACCATACATATATGAACTCCAACAGGTCCTAAGGTGCGTACACACTGTGACGGAGCTTGCATGTTGTTTTTTTTCCCACTCACACTAGTTGGGAGAAAGTTGCGCAGCTGCAAAGCAGATGTCCTACTTGTGTGTACGCACCTTCACCTTAACATGATGCGGCAATCAAATAACTGTAACACCTAAGATTTTATTGTTGAATCAGTTTGCAATAAACATTTGACTACTTTTCTTACTTAAACCTAGCTGCTGTAGAGTAGCTCGAATCAAAGAAAATGGAATGTAGGATTGTTGTAACTGTTCAATCGATTTAGTATTAGACTATCATGCGTTCTTAAGAATGCTCAGATAATCGAACGTAAAGGTTCCAAAAAATTACAGGCTTTTCTGCCTCTGAGTTTCTACGCTGTTTATTATTCTTATATGAGAATTAACGTTTTTCTCATCCAATTATTATGAACACTAGACTGTGTTTTAGTAGATTTCCAGAATTTCATTCAAGGTTTTTTAAGTTGTGTACTGCCTGTAATCGCATAATTGTAACATTCGACATTTTATGGAATTCGCGCTTTTTATTGGAAAATGCTTAAAATAGTATGTACTTTTTACGTCTGAAAAAATATGCTTGTGTTTGTTTGAAAAATGTCGTAAAAAATACCAAGTTGTTTTGTCACATAGCGCATAATTGTCACACTACTTATCTTTTTATACTTTTCTGTCAAAAAAGCTTCCATCAAAATCCACATCTGCATCCTTTGGAACTTGGAAGTTAATCTAGTCCAGTAAACAACCACCGGTGATCCGTTTCTTATGTTCAGCTCATGCTTGTTGAATACAAGAAAAACTTCATTTCTCTTGTGATATATTCCAAAAGTAGCTTGATAGTGATGGCATAAAAGTATCATTGCAAAAATTTCAACCAATTTGACTTCAAAAGTAATGTTCGATGTATACATAGTGTAAAGTAGTGCTTTCTTCATGATACTAAGTCTAGTTGAAGTGTTCATTTGCAAGTATATATTGGAAACAAGGCATTTAAGGTCAAAATATAAAAGTGTCGTTTGCTCGAACAACCAATTTTGCAAATGTTACAAATATGCGATTATGGGCAGTGTAGCTCTCAGAAAACCCTTGCTCACGTAGTCGTAATTTTGTAACTACTAGCATTTTATAATTTCAGATATGAAACCATCAGAGCGTTTAGAGTTTAATTTGTTTCAAATTTAGAACGATAGGTTTTTTTCTGAGCAGTTCTTGAAAATTTAATTAGTTTAACCTTAGCAAACCAGTTCGTTCTTTAATTATTTTATTATAAATATTGAGATTCGATAGCAGGCGAATTCAGTTTTGATCGTTAAGGATGATTTATTTTGACACATATTCTTGCTCCAAGCTTAGCGAATTTCTCAGCAATTAAGTGTCAATTTCAAGATTTAAACAGCTGTTTTATTTTTGATTTTGTGAATCACATTTTCAGTATTTTGTTATTTGAATGTTAGCGCTCTAACTTGCTTACCTGCTGGGCTGACGGTATGTTTATTTTTTTCTGATTTACAGCGTTATTTCAAACCTCTCAGACAAGTGTAATTTTTTTTTATCGTACAGAGCTTACGCACTTCTCAGCAATGTTGGTGTTGAGTTTCTGTTTACGCAAAGTTGCAATCATTCCTTATTTGGCAGAAAGACACAGTGATTTTCAAAATCGTCAAAAATCTGTTCCCGTGGAATGTGGATAGCCTCTTATAATTAATAGTATTTTGATATTTCAGTTTCTGACTACTCAAGCATTTTGACAGTTTCCATTAGATTCCGCTATTAAACAATTTAATTTTTTGATACCCTTCAAATTTGAATTTTGTTTTACTATCGAAATCCACTTGCGAATCGAAATAAAAATCCCGGGAGATATTAGACCCGGGAATATACGAGGACATCATTTTGGAATCAAAGATGACAAATTCTGTTTTTTCTTTGGAACCGGGATGATACTAAAAGGGCGAAAATAAAACCGCAGATGCCAATGAGAAATTTAAAATGCCAAATTCCGGTTTTTGGAATACTTACTTACTTTACTTTTATGGCGACAGGTTGTTAACGAGCGACTGCCGAATTCAGAATACATCCCCGCATCACTTGATCTTGGAATAGTCTTCTGCAACTGTCCTCAACACCCGCCGATCGGGCGTCCTCATCCACACCACCCATTCTACGAACACGAGGTTTACCATGGAGTCACTGACCTCTGCCGGGCTTCTTGCTGAAAATCATCTTCGTTAGTCGCTTCCCGGCATTCATGTCACGTGGCCAGCCCACTGTAGCCTGCCGTATTCTATTAGCGTGATGACATCCTTACTTACTTTACTTTCATGGCGACCGATCATTGAGATCCTATGCCGAATCCAAAATACGTCTCCACAAAACTCGGTCTTGGGCTGCTACTCTCCAGGCTCCCCTTACACCCGCTGCTCTGGCATCCTCGTCGACAGCACACATCCAGCGAGTGCGCGGTCTGCCTCGAAGTCGTCGGCCTCTATCCGGTTCTCTACTAAATATTATCTTTGCCGGTCGCTCATCCGCCATCCGTGCTACATGGCCAGCCCACTGTAACCTGCCGTGTTTCATCAGCTTGACAATATCAGCGTGTTTGTATACTTCGTACAGCTCGTGATTCATGCGCCTGCGCCACACCCACTTCTCTAGTTTGGAGACCCCAACCGCTCGTCGATCGGCCTCCTTACACGTCCACGATTCATGTGCGTTGAGCGCAACCGGGAGGATCAGAGTCCTATAGAGCGCAAATTTCGTACGGATCTGTTGGCTACGGGACCTAAGCTGGTTACGTAATCCGTAATAAGCCCTATTCGCTGCCGCAATCCGCCTCTTTACCTCGCGGCTCACCTCGTTGTCACATGTCACGAGAGTACCAAGATAAACAAATTCGTCGATCACTTCGAAAGTATCCCCATCCATCTCCACCGCAGTACCAAGACCCGTAGAACTACTACGCTCTCTGCCAGCCACCATGTACTTCGTTTTGGCAGTGTTTATGGTGAGTCCAATTCTCGCAGCTTCCCTTTTGAGAGCCGTAAAGGCCTCCTCAACTGCTCTACGGTTAACACCAATTTTATCAATGTCGTCCGCAAAGCCCAGAAGCATGTAAGACTTAGTGATGATGGTGCCGCTCCTCTGCACACCTGCCCTTCGTATTGCACCTTCTAAAGCTATGTTGAACAGCGAGTTCGAGAGCCCGTCACCTTGCTTCAGACCATGCAATGTCACAAGCGCGCCCGCTGTCCTGACGCATGATGTGAAACCGTCAAGCGTAGCACGTAACAGTTTAATTAGTTTTGTTGGGAAACCATTGTCGAGAACTCCCATGGTGAACATCTGGTCCGTTGTAGATCGCCCCACTCGAAAACCGCATTGGTATTCTCCAGCGAAGGCTTCCTGAAACGGCCTCAGTTGCTGGAACAGGATACGGGAGAGAATTTCGTAAGCGGAATTGAGCAGGGTTATGCCTCTATAATTACTACAGTCGAGCCTATGTCCCTTCTTGTAGATAGGGCATATGAGTCCTTCCAACCAATCCGTAGGTAGTTGTTCCATACCCTTAGGATAATCTGGTGAATTGCACCACACAGCCGCTCGCTCCCAACTTTGAAAAGTTCGGCCGGTAAGCCGTCTCTCCCAGCGGCTTTGTGGTTCTTTAGCTCTTTGCAAGCATTCTTTACCTCTTCCAATGTTGGTGGGTCCACAGCTTGTCCGTCCTCCCCAATTTCTATCCTGTTCCTTTCGACGACTCTCCTACCTTCCGCACCGTTCAACACCACTTCAAAATGTTGCTTCCAACGCCTGGCCACCTGCGATTTCTCAGTAATCAGGTTCCCCTCCCTGTCATTGCACATGGCAGGTACTGGCACGGTCCGGTTCCTAATTCCGTTGATCGTTCTATAGAAGCTCCTCGTGTCGTGCCTGGTGAAGTAATTCTCCCCCTCCGCGAGGACGGGATCGTAGTGCTCACGTTTCTTGCGGTGATGGAGCTTCTTTGCGGCAGCTCTTGCCTCCCGGTATTTCTCCCGCATCTGACGCGTTACACGATTAGCTGCTACTAACGTGTTGGCGTAGGCTGGGTTCTTCTCCTCCGTGAGCTCTAGGCACTCAGCATCGAACCACCCACTACGCGTGGTTCCCGTTGTCATGCCTATCACTTCTCGCGCTGTTTCGCTGACCGCATGATGGATGTGCTTCCACTGCTCGTTCAGGTCCACTTCAGTTGGTTCACCGATCCGTCTATCAACTTTCCGAGTATACTCTGCAGCAACTCCTTCCGCTGATAACCTCTGGATGTCCAGATGTATCTTCCTCGCCGATCTTGATTTAAATACATTGGACAACCGGGCGCGAATCTTGCCTACCACGAGATAGTGATCCGAGTCGATGTTTGGCCCTCGAAAGGACCGCACATCTATGACGTCTGAAAAGTGCCGGCCGTCGATCAGCATGTGGTCGATCTGGGAGCAGGCCTCTCCATTGGGGTGTTTCCAGGTGTGCTTCCGAATGTTCAGACGTGCAAAATGGGTACTACAGATGGCCTTTCCCCTGGCCGTGGCGAAGTTCACTAACTTCAAACCGTTGTCATTGGTGGTAGAGTGAAGGCTTTCTCTACCAATAACGAAACGAAAGAACTCCTCTCTTCCGACTTGTGCGTTCGTATCTCCGATGACGATCTTTATATCGTGCTGTGGGCACTCTCCATACGTTTTCTCAAGGAGCTCATAGAACTCCTCCTTTACGTCATCGGTTTTATCGTTTGTCGGCGCGGACACGTTGATAAGGCTGTAATTGAAGAATCTGCCCTTGATCCTCAATACGCATAGACGGTCATTAATAGGCCTCCACCTAATAACAAGCTTCATTTGGTTTCCAAGTAGCACGAAACCGACGCTCCGTAGTAGATATGATAATTGAAAGATGTGCCCGCGGTCGGATCAACCGTCCGGAATTCACGTTCTCCGGTTTTAGGCTAACGCACCTCTTGAATGGCTGTTACCTCCACATTTGCGTTCGTTGTCCTTTTTCGTTTGCCTAGGTCTAAACCGATTGTTCCGATTCGTATCATTCTCTGGATTGTTCGTAGTATGTTTATTTTCAGCAAGCTGCCTTACTAGGGCTGCGATGCTTAGTCTCGCGACGGGGTCGCCGTCTTGGATGTAGCTGGTGTGACACCGCATTTCATAGTTCAGCCGTCCGCTCCGGATCAGTCGCTGTTTGAGCCGCCCCTGACCTGGGGAACAGACGCTCAGGCAAGCTGCTCTCCAAGGAGAACAACTCCCCCTTCCCTGTCAGCAGGGCTGTCATTCGCACACTCATTGCGCTCAGTGTGTTAATTTTACGTCTAGGCACAACGAGAACGGTACCTACACATTTTGACAACCAACAGGCACAAAGAGAAAAAGCGAAAACGAAATGACTATGAAAGATATCAACAAGTGAGAAATATTTCAAGAAAGGGTGAACGGAACAACACTTTGTGCTGCTTTTTGTGACACATTGCGTGAGAACAAAGAGCTTCACTTTGATCAGTTCGCGTTGCGTTGCGTTGCGGGTAGAAAAAATAGCAGAGAAAAGGAACTAAGAAAGGACCATATACGTTTTTGAGTATTCATTTAAACATGATTCTCAATGGCGTTGACGTGTCTTAGGACATGTTACGCACGTCCAGACATGTTTCTGTCCCGGTATTCATATACAATCGCTACATACATTCACTACTGATACCGTTCATTAGGGTGGTAATGACTTGTACGGAAAAAATTGTCCTTCGTCACATTTAGAAGTTCGTTCAGTCGAAAAGTGGAACTTTAACCGATCGATTTTTTCATTTTTTGTTTTTGGATAATACCAGATCACGATGTTTCATGCATTTTATAGACATTTGGCATCAGAATGTTTTGATTCAGAAATTTATGAACTACCTGTGCATTTTTTTTATTGGTCACAAAATTATGCTTTCGTGTTCCCGAAGTCAGATTAAGCTGAAGTTTAGTATGGGTACTTTTTTCGAAGAAGAAAATTTTGAGCCCTACTTCTAAATTCGAAAAGTCGATTTCTTTTGCCACCCTACTGTTCACGTACGAGACATATTGCGGCTATCTCCGGGATGAAACCATTTTAAGTTATTAAACAAAACTCATTGAGCAGCACTGAAAATTAGCTCCTAAATTATTTCAGTAGAAGTCAAATTAAGTGCAAAAACCAAAACAAAATTTAATACTATAATCGTTCGGTTGTCATATCCGATAATCATTGCCGCAAGCAACACGCAAAGTAAGACACAATGTGTGGTGTCGCACATTTTGGCAAATGCACAAAGTGTACTCGGTCGCATTTTTTCGGTGCGAAAAAAATACAAAAGAGCGAATGGGGAGAGGATAACACAAACGAAATAATAGGAGTGGCACGCACGGTTTGATGGCAAATGTGTTGTGTACAGATTTGTGTGGTTCTGTCTGCACCGAGATGAATTCCAGCCCTGCCTGTCAGCATACGACCAAGTTCCCACCGGTACGGGTGTACTGCTGGTACGCATTGCCCAGCCGTTCACCAACCAGCGTGATGACATGGTAAACTTGGTACACCTCGTGGTTCATGCGCCAGCGCCACACTCTATTTTCCAGTTTTCCGCCAAGGAAACCAAGTGCTTGCCGATCGGCCTCCTACATCGACCAACACTCATGGCCGTAAAGTACCACTGGGAGAATCAGCGTCCTTTAAAGCACAAATTTCGTGCAGACATGCATGCTGCGGGATCCCAGCTGGCCACGTAAACCGTAAAAGTTCCTGTTTGCGGCTGCTATCCTTCGCGGTTAACATCGCTAAGACACATTACGAGAGTACCAAGGTACACAAATTCGTCGATTACTTCAGAGATACCTCCCATATATCACAATCTCAGTACCAAGACTCGATGAACTTCTCCGCTCTTTATTAGCCACCAAGTGCTTTGTTTTGATAGAGTTGATGTCAAGTTCAATCCTCGCTGTTTTACTCTTGAAAGGCACAAATGCCTCTTTCACTGCTCTGCGGTTAATACCGACGTTATCAATATCATCCACAAACCCAAGGAGCACATAAAACTTCGATATGATAGTGCCGCTTTTTGTACGCCAGATTTCCGTACTGCACCCTTCGAGGCAATGTTGAACAACCGTTTTGGGAGCCCATCACCCTGCTTCCGACCATCTAAGGTCACGAACGGCTCCGAAATTACGCCCGCTATCCTGATGCATGATGCTGGGAGGCTGTTCTTTCCAACTGCTTTGTGATTTTTGATCTCTTTACAAACTTTTCTAACCTCGTGTGGGCTTGGGGTATCCACAGCTTGTCCAACCTCCTCTACTTCTCTCCTGTTTCCGAATGACGTGTTCCGTGTGGTTCCTGCGGTCGTCGCCAACACCTCTCGCACTGTTCTGCTGACCGTATCGCAGATGTGCCTCCACTGTTCGTTCCGGTCTACAACTCACTAATCCGCTCAGTTTCAATAGTTTTCCATATTCATTCGTCTGGGTCGATACCGATTGCTTCGATTCGTGATACTTTCTGGATTGCTCGTAGTAGGGTTGTTCCGGCATACTTCCTTACTAGTCTGGGAACGGGGCTGCCGTCTTAGGTGTAGCTGGCGAGACACCGCAATTCAGCCGTCAGCTACGGAGAACAGTTTTCCCTTTCCTACCAGGAAACGACCAAAATTCCACGGTTTTACCGATCTTCACTTGGTTTCTCGTATCCCAGTGAATATCTCGTGGAAGTAGGGATAGGAGTCGAAATTCGGAATTCGGGATGATGATAAGCAGCCGAAAGTCAACTCCATACATCATTCTAAAACAAGAAATGGCAACTTTCGGTTTATGCGAAAGAGCCCAAAATGAAAAGTAAAGTAAAAAATGTTGCTACACACTTTTAAAATCCAAACTATCTTCATTTTCCTGCAGAAAAAAATTATATGTACCCTTAAGAGCCAGTTCGCACAACCACCTTTCTGTGGGACGTTGTTTTGATGTTCTCTAATTGGACTGAAACTTACAGTGTTTGTTTGTTTAGTCAAGGTATTTTGCAAAATTTGAACTTTTTTCATAGGAGTCCTCAAAGATAATGTGTCTGAATACAAATCACAAAAAGTGCAATAGCTCCTGCTAGACTCGATGAATTTTTATAAAAATTTGAGTTACTTACTTACCAGTCAGCTCCAGGCCGAAGTGTCCCTTGCTGGAAAGGTGATTCAGATCACTATATCCTTCCTTGCTCCAAACATTTTTTTCATTGGCGCTACGGGAAGCAAACATGGCCAGCAGAAAAGTTTATTTAATTTCGCCGATCCACACAGCCATTGCTGGTCATACGATGACACATTAAAGTTGCGGGACATAATTTTCCCCTTCAACTTATACGTGGATTTTAATTGTTCCATAGGTGGACGAGGAACCGGATGTCCAATAACTTTAATTTTTTCTTCCATGGTTCTGGCGGCAAACGGGCGCTTTAGCATTTGCTCAATAATGCAATGATCCATAACGTTGTCCATCTGGAAATCCACGCAAACAAGCTCCAGTAGGTATATGGTAGTTTGTGATGATTAATTGAAATATAATATGATGAAGTAATTAAGCTTTACTCACCACGTATCGTTCCTTAAACGAGATTGAAATTTCACACAAGAAAGCAACAGAAATTTGAAAGATGAAGCAATGGTAGTCTTAGCCGTCACAAACAAATCAAAAGCAACGTGAGCAGTCAAACATGTACTATACCGACTATACCATTCTAGTTACCATACTATGGTTCAAGTTATTGAATGAACAACATCGAGAAAAAAGGCTTGAATCGAAACCACACATCAACGAAAAAACACCACTACATCTACAATAACCATGAATGAATTTGTTCGATTTTTCATTTGTATCGCACTCAGCGCTGCGCGACACTTTTTTTCTCACGTGAAGAATAATGTCATCAATGAGGAAATACATGAAAACCCTTCGCTGCACTCTCGGCTTTGCATCGACCTGACGCTCGCTTGAGCGTTGAGAGCTGTGTACTCTCGCGGCCTCTCTCAAATTTCAATGAACGAACATCAATGGTGGGGGTCGGCGTCGGCGGTATCGTTTCCATCGGCTTGGTTCAACATAATTTTTGAACCGCAAATGTCATTTTTACGCAAGGCTGCGCATTAGTAGTGGTGCACGCTTTATGTACATAACTGGCTGCGTACGCTATAGTACTTGAAAATGCAGAGAAGTGTTTGAATGAATGCTAGTTCAGATAAATGATTTGAACAAACGGTAGTCATTACTGCTTATCTCGTTGTGTTGTGTTGTATTACGGATGGGCTGTGTTGCGGGTGGGTTGAGTAGTGTAGAGTGTGTTTAGCCAGGTTATATTCTTCACGGTGGAGAAATAAATAGAAATTGAAATTGGTGGAAATAAATTGAAAATCAAAAAAATGTTCGAATGTTCGAAATAACATTAAGGTTACAAGAAAACTTAATGATGTCAGATCCATGCTACAAATGAGAAATAATTCGAGTAATTGTTCCGAAATTGTCTACCTGTCATATGAACAGGTTGAACAGGTGGACGAGACGCCTCTGCAGTAACCTCAGGAAACTATCCTGAATTGACACAACCCTCGAGCCAAATTGTGCCGTCAGGATCCGGAACGCATACCACCAGCCAGCCGGCTACGGTAGTACCATCCTCTCAACAGATACAACCCACGGTAAAACCATCAACATCGACCAGACTGCTCACCACTCCAATGCAGAGTATTGTTCTCAACTCTCTGGACCTGTTCAAAAAAACATATACGCGTAGCACCAGCAAATCGACAAATGGCAATGAGACAGATGAATCTTCCACGTCCACGAGCAGCAAGAAAAGCCGTGGGAGACAAGTAATTACAAAAAAGGCCCGCCAAGATGACGAAGACGATGGAATGGAGGAGTGTTAATTTCTTTATGGCTTTTACATCCTACAACGTCGCTTCCATCAACATTAACACCATTACGAGTCCAACGAAGATAAACGCTCTGCGAACTTTCGTAAATAGCCAAGACCTGGACATTGTATGTCTGCAAGAAGTGGAAAATGAGCAGCTATCATTGCCGGGGTTTGTAGTTGTCGCAAATGTAGATCACGCAAGAAGAGGTACGGCAATCGCGCTTAAACCACACATTACGCACTCACACGTCGAAAAAAGTTTGAACGGTAGACTGATTGCCTTACGAGTGCAAGATGTCACTATCGTCAACGTATATACCCCTTCTGGAACTGCGTTGCGAGCAGCTCGGGAGGAGTTTTTCAACAGCAGACTGGCCTACTACCTTCGAAATCGCACTGAGCACGTAATTTTGATGGGCGATTTTAACTGCGTACTTCGCCCCTGCGACTCATCCAGTCAAAACACAAGTCCGTCGCTCAGGACAGCCGTACAACAACTACAGCTCCACGACGTGTGGGAAATACTCTGCCCAAGAGATACCGGCTTCACGTTTATAAACAGAAATGCACGATCCCGCCTCGATCGTATTTACGTAAGTACTGGGCTGCGCGATCATCTCCGAACAGCACATGCTCACGTCTGCTCATTCTCCGACCACAGAGCACTCACACTCCGACTATGTCTTCCCCACCTCGGCCGAGAACACGGCCGTGGTTTCTGGTCCCTTCGCCCTCATTTGCTGACCGATGAAAATGTGGCGGACTTCCAATATCGGTGGCAATATTGGACCCGCCAGCGCCGAAACTACGCATCTTGGATGGAATGGTGGCTGTCGTATGCTAAGCCCAAAACCAAATCTTTCTTCAAATGGAAGTCGCGAGCAGTTTTTGATGATTTCCATAACGAACACCAGCGGCTCTACTTCGAATTACGGCTAGCATACGATGGCTACTACCGGAATCCAGCGATGCTACAAACTATAAATCAGCTTAAAGGTGAGATGCTGGCGCTGCAGCGTAACTTCTCGCATATGTTTATGCGCATCAACGAAACGTACCTGGCTGGAGAACCTATCTCTGTTTATCAACTGGGAGAACGGAGTAGGAAACGAACCATCATATCCTCTCTGCAAACCGAACAGAATGAAACCATCGACCAGCCCCAGGCCATCGAGGCGCATATGGTCGACTATTTCTCCCATTTATACTCCGAGGAAGAAAGAGCAGAAGAAGCTGACGACGACACGTTCGTCTGCGAAAACGTAATACCACCCAATGACGTGATCAACGAAGCCTGTACGAGTGAGATAACTACGCTAGAGATTCTCGCCGCAATACGAGCGAGCGCGTCACGAAAATCGCCCGGTTCCGACGGTCTCCCAAAAGAGTTCTACCACCGCATGTTCGACGTTATCCACCGGGAACTCAATCTTGTGATGAATGACGCTCTTTCTGGCAATTTCCCCACAACTTTCGTAGACGGCATCATCGTCCTAGTAAAGGAGAAGGGTGGCGATGGCACAGCCCGCTCGTATCGCCCCATCTCGCTTTTGAACACGGACTACAAGCTGTTTTCTCGAAGAAGTCGTCTCCATTCAACTCGGTCCATGGCTGCAGCTCGCCAGCCATGTCGTCTGCGGAGGCCCCGCAGGTCGTCTTCCACTTGATCGAGCCACCTTGTTCGCTGCGCGCCCCGTCGCCTTGTTCCAGTCGGGTTGTTATCAAGAACCATTTTCACCGGGTTGTCGTCCGACATCCTAACGACATGCCCAGCCCACCGTAGTCTGCAGATTTTCGCCGTTTGAACGATGAGTGGTTCTCCCAGCAGCTGATGCAAATCGTGGTTCATCCGCCTCCGCCATGATCCATCTTCCATCTGCACTCCACCACAGATGGTACGCAACATCTTTCGTTCGAAAACCCCAAAGGCGCGTTGGTCCTCCACGAGCATAGTCCAGGTTTCGTGGCCGTAGAGGACTACCGGTCTGATCAGTGTTTTTTAGATGGTCAACTTCGTGCGGCGGCGAATTTTATTCGAGCGGAGTATCCTCCGAAGTCCAAAGTAGGCACGATTCCCTGCCATAAGGCGTCGACGAATTTCTCTACTGGTGTCGTCGTCAGCAGTCACTAGTGAGCCCAGGTACACGAACTCGTCTACCACTTCGATTTCATCACCGCTAATATGAATTCGTGGCGGGAGATTGACACTGTCTTCTCTGGAACCTCTTCCGCTCATGTACTTGGTCTTCGATGCGTTTATGGCCAGTCCAATTCGTCCGGCATCAGCCTTCAGTCTGATGTACGTCTCCGTCATCTTTTCAAGGGTTCGTGCTACAATATCAATGTCATCGGCGAAGCCAAAGAGCTGAACAGACCTTCTAAAAATCGTGCGAACTACGCACATGGCCCGATCCATCGTCGACTTTACCAACCGTGTCAGTTTATCCGGAAAGCCGTAATCGTGCATAATCTGCCATAGCTGGTCTCGAACGATTGTGTCGTATGCCGATTTAAAATCGATGAACAAGTGATGTGTGGGCACGTTATACTCATGGCACTTCTGTAGGACCTGCCGTACCGCGAATATTTGGTCCGTGGTGGCGCGGGCACCCATAAATCCGCTTGGTATTGTCCCACGAATTCTCTTGCAAACGGTGATAGTCGACGGCACAGAATTTGAGAGAGTACCTTGTAGGCGGCATTCAGCAACGTGATTGCGGGGTAGTTGCAGCAATCCAACTTGCCGCCTTTTTTGTAGATGGGGCACACTGTACCCTCCATCCACTCCTCCGGTACTACCTCCTCCTCCCAAATCTTGGCAATAACCCAGTGTAGCGGCTTAGCCAGTGATTCACCACCGTGTTTTAACAGCTCGCTGCGGAGTTGGTCAGCTCCAGCGGTTTTATTGTTTTTCAGCCGGCCGATCTCCTTACCTGTTTTTAGTCGGCCTTAACCTCCTGGAGGTCAGGGGCTGGGATTCTGTCGTCATCTGCGCGTACACCGAGATCTACTACCACTCCGTCGTCGTCCTCTGCTACATCGCCATGAGGGTGCTCATCGTAGTACTGCTTCCACCTGTCAATCACCTCACACTTGTTCGTGAGAAGGCTGCCGCCCAGTCTCTGCACATGTCGGCTTGTGGCACATAGCCTTTGCGGGAACAGTTCAGCTTCTCGTAGAACTTTCGTGTGTCATTCGCACGGTACAGTGCCTCCATCACCTCGCGTTTTGCCTGCTCCGTGCGCGTCGGTAGTGCTCCACGTTCGCCCTCGTTTGGTGTTGCAGCATTCTCGCTCGTGCTGCATTCTTCTCTTCCACTAGCTGTTTGCACTCGTCGTCAAACCAGTCGTTTCTCCTGTTCGGAGCCATAGTACCAAGCGCCGCTACAGCAGTACTACCTATGGCTGATCGAATGTCCCTCCAGCCATCTTCAAGAGTAGCTGCGCCAAGCTGCTCTTCCGTTGGTAATGCTGCTTCCAGCTGCTACGCGTACTTCCGTGCAACCTCGGCGTCCCGTAGTTGCCCGATGTTTGGTCGCGGTGGGCGACTTTGACGCCTGTTTCGCACCGTCGAAAGTTTTGAGCGCATGCATACTGCAACAAGGTAATGGTTCGAATCAATATTCGGACTCGGATCTGCTCTAATAGTACCTCAAAACGCATGGTCATAATATATGGCAACGCAATGCATTTTTCCTTTGAAAATTGTCAACATCACTAGAATAAAATCGGAATATAGCGTTTTGCAGAGCAACTCAAGAGTTTTTATTTCATTTGTAGGCCAAGTACGTCTAATGGGGTAGAACGGTCCGAAAAAAAATATTTTTTTTTTCTAAAGCCGTCAAAGTCACTAAATTTACAATTTTTTTCAAAAATGGCATCAAAATCACTAGAACAGCAAAAACTCGGTTTAGATTTGATAGATTTGCTTCAAATTTACTTTAATATTCTAGCTAAATTAGAACTTCGAGGGCAAAGCGAAAAAAGTGACAAATAAATTGAAACGACGAAAAGTTTTTTTTTAAGATTTGGCGATTTTCGGGGTGTTGTTTACTCTAGAAAAGAGGTCCAGAACCCGGATGTATCGTTTCAATAAACAACTAAGAGCTTTCATTTGTTATCAAATCCAGATGTACCGTTTAGAAACTGACTAAAAAGGACTAAGGTTTTTCTTAACTCTTTCACTAAGTTTCAAGAAAGGACCAAACAAGATAAAAGACATTATCGAGATGACGGTTGCTGAAAGACTACAATATTTCGAGTTTTGTCGAAGCAAATGAAGTGTGTTATTATTTTTGTGTTTCATGAACATACTTTTAATTCAAACTTACCTTTAAATTTCATTGTATTTTTTGCTTATTTTTTCCAAAGTTTTGGCTAAAAACAATGTTGCTCTGGTAGCTTTTGTACAGTACTTCTTCGATTTTATGGTAGTACATCTAAGATTACTAAACGTTGATGTAACTGCTGCTGTTGCGTATTTTTTGTCAAGCCTGAATGAGCTATTCAATATGTACGTTCCTATTTCTTGTCCTCGGCCAACTCTTCTTTGGTCGAGCATGGGTTGCAAATGGATACAATACATACAGATTTGAAAGCAGTATTTGATTATATGGATCGTGGTATACTATTAACGAGAATTTAAAAACTTGGAGTTGCTTCTCCTCTTGTTGACTGGATGAAGTCAAGCCTCACAGATCGATTTTTATCTGTGGAATTGGATAATTATGAGTCTAACAGCTCATCTACACTATCTACTGTATCTGAAAATTCATGCACTGTGCCTCAAGGAAGCAACCTAGGTCCATTGCTTTTCTTGTTATTTCTCAATGATATGTCGATGATTTTAAACTGGTTTTCGGAATAATGACGACTGCCGTGAGCTGCAGAGGTACGCGGATCTTTTCTGCGACTGATGTGCCAAAAGTCTTCTGACCATCAGTGTGACAAAATGTTCATTCGGAAGAAAAATAGTAAGGAGGTACACATATCCAGTGAATTACTCAACGGTAAATTATTTCATCAGCGAATAAAAACCAAGGATTTATTATGCGAGTCGCCTATAAGTTCCTGTAGCTCAAACAGAAAGATGCAGTTTAATGAGAAAGATTACCATAGCTGAAAGACGGAAGATATTCAGAGCTGATTTTGTTGGTAAACTTCTGGTTTTCTGATAAATGCATCTTGTATCCTGTCGCAAATAAATATCAACGCTGAAGTAACAAGCTGAAATGGAGCTGCGTAGCCGCAAGGCTACAGAGTCCGCTTTGTCAAGCGGATGGTCATGGGTTCGAATCTTAGTGGAATCGGGCCATACGATGTCAAAAAGGACTTTAAGCATGGGTTTATTGTCAGGCTCCCCATAAGTTACCCTTCCTTTACGCTGAAATCTACAAATACCTTTGCGTGACTTCCTCTTAACAAAAAATAAGTCCCTCTTATCAATGAAACTGGCCTGAAGGACGCACGACGAAACTTCTCCAGGGAATTATAATTGGCGATATTTGGCAGGAGGAAGGAGGCTCGATAAAGAAGAACAGTTAGAAAGGGTAGCACATTACACACAAGCACTGATGAACAATAATAATAAGCATGCCACTTCTCAATAGAGGTATTGCTATTAACAGAAGTGCGGGATACAGCAGACACCCGGGCATATCTTACAATAGATCTACGATTCTGGTCGCAGTGAGGAAGCCCATACAGGAAAAAAAAACAAGCTGAAATATTTAAGTATGTGTGTGTGTTTGTATGTATGTGTGTGTATGTGTCTGTGTGTGTATGTATGTGTGTGTGTATATGTGTGTGTATGTGTGTGTGTGTGTGTGTGTGTGTGTGTGTGTGTGTGTGTGTGTATGCTTGTTGAAGAAAGTGCCTATTTTTTATGGTAAACAGATGAACAGATGATGCCTATTTTTATGGGAACAGATGAATTGATGGTTAACATTCAGCATTTTCTCATTTCGAATATAAATGTTTAAATATTTTGGTATTTCGATATTTTCAAGTAACCCATCTGTAGCGTATTGACAAGTTTTATTTCGCTGTTATGATTTTATAACAAAAATTTGATCATATTTGCTTCTATTTTATTTTCAGCGATTAGTATTAATTACAGGTTTATTCATTTTTGAATGTTTACAGTATCCTATTATTTTTCTGCAATTTTCTGACTGTTGATGCTTTTGATAATTTTTTTATATTTTTTTAAAATTTTTTGTATTTTTTTGTTTTGTCGAAAAATTTGAACTTTGAATTTGAATTTGAAAATACGATCAGAATGATTAAAACCTGTTTTAAAGATTATTCAAAACGATTAAATAAAGGTCATTGAGGGAAACTATCCCAAATCATCAGGTCGGAACTCGATCATATGACGAATGACTTTCTGGACCAACATTGTATCTCGAGACCAGCATGTTTGCCAAGAGTAATAAAAAATGATTTTTGCCTTTCTCCTAGAAAGGTATAGCAATCACTTGCAAAACCGAAAGTATAAAAGTGCTCCAAAGGGCCGAATGGTATATATCACTCGACTCAGCTCGACGAGCTGAGCATTTTCTGCATGTGTGTGTGTGTGTGTGTTTATGTGCAGATTTTTATTCTCACTCACTTTTATCAGAGATGGCTGAACCGATTTACATGGAATTAATTGCAAATGAAAGGTCTTGTTGTCCCATAAGATCCTTTTAAATTTTATTGTAATCGGATTTTTAGTTTAGAGGTTATGTTTAAAAATGTGAAAATCACGAAACAACAATATCTCAGAAACTACAAAACTGATTTTAACAAAATTGGTCTCAAAAGAACGGGCTACCTCAAAAACCCTTAACTTTTGAATTTTCTGAAGATTGAACTTGTGGTTCAAAAGTTATGAAAAGAAACGTGTTCTGAAGACTGTTTAATCTCACTCATGTTTCTCAGAGATGGCTGTACCGATTTTCATAAAATCAGTGTCAAATGGAAGGTCTAGTTGCCCCATAAGACCCTATTGATTTGTTTTGCAATCGGACTATTACTTTTCCTGTTATGTTTAAAAATGTGAAATCCAGCTATGCAAAGGAACATATTCCGAAGACTACTTGGACTCACTCACTTATCTCAGAGATGGCCGACCCGATTTCCACAAAATTAGTGTCAAATGAATGGTCTAGCTGCCTCAGAAGACCCCATTGAATTTTACTGTAATCGAACTGTAACTTCATTTGTAATGTACCGACTTGTGAAAATCACGAAACTTCATTATCTCAGAAACTACACAACCAATTTGATTATTATTATCAGATGAGCGGGCTAGTTAAGGGTTAACTGATGAATTATGATTGAACACGTGGTTTCAAAGTTTGGCTGCCCTACACGTTCCCATTTCATTTGATTATAATCGAACTTAAGCAACCGATTTGTTTAAAACTGTTAATAAAACAAAGAAAGTCTATTATCTCAAAGATTACATGACTTATTTGAACATAACTAGTGTCATACGAACGAGTCATCTCTCGAACTTAAAAATAACAAACTTCATAACAATTTGATATGTGGTTCAAAAGTTATGGAAAGAAGAGAAATTCAAAGACTATTTAAAACTATACCTGCTTTGATCGATATATGTGGCCTCAACATAATTTAAATGTGGTATCGTACTATTTGAACGTTCCAAATTCATTGATTCCTTGCAATGTGTTTAAAGTCTGCAAATGCACGACGAATCGGTCATAGGATATGATCAAAGTCAAATAACAAACCGTTTGAAATGATTGGTTTTATCGAAATGACAACATCCTCAACTTTTGGCTTCTGTACATCGCCTTAATTCTGAATATATTCATATTGGGTGGTATTCTGCCATTTTCAGCAGACTTTCTGGCATCAATCTGACACCGGAAACACAGGTATTTTTAGTTATATTCCAGAAACTAAAAAGGGTCGTCTTTAAATTCAAAATAGTGTCCAGGGTCAATGTTTGGTTTCTATGCATCATCACGTTTACGGAAATATCCGAACATTGAGTATTATTCGGTCATTTCCGACTTGTAGCCGTAGCATTTATTAGTAACTTCGAAATCAACATAACTGCTGGCGCCAAGATGTAGGCTAGCTATTTCGGTACACTTGTCGCAATCCCATCGCATAATTTCTCTCTAAGTGTCAGCCGCTCACAATCCCGTTCAGACTCACTTAGCGCGATAGTCTCTAAAGAAACCTCGAAGAAAGGTTGGAAAGGGACAGATCGAGCCAATTTAAGATTCCAAAATAAAACAGCCAAAAGAATCGTAGATTTCCGAAGTAACCCGAAGAAGTTGGCGGGACATTACGTATTTCCTGTAAGTCGTATGGAATCACCTTCCCTTATCTGAGGACTTACATTGCTCGTTCATTTCGTCCTAGTCCGCCAAGCATTTCGGAAGTGTCGCGCGTGTGTCTGTTGTCCGCGTTTTTCCTTTAAGTTTCTAATAGTAAGTCATATAATGTGAACATAGTAGAGGTGTATTAAATTTCTTTATTTTAAAATTAGATAGAGTCGAATAACGTGTGCAAATAGTTTCGCCAATTCAATAAAGTGTGCGAGAAAATTCAGATAGGTAAATGTGCTCATTTCATAATGTCAATGACCCGCTAACAATTACAATAGCCAGCCGGCTACTCACAATTTATTCGACAGCCAAGACGAACGAGAGGAAAGGGGCAGCGAAAGGCGCACCGCGCACTGGTTTTTTTCCCCATCGGACGAAATTCCCGACAGCGCTACATCGTCGGAAGACACGCGGTATTCCCAAAATCCGCATCATCGTGTAACATCCTGTAGACCGGAGCCCTCTGGTGAGCTAGTGTCCGTTTCAGGTCGAGATATCTGCCTGTAAGCGGCACTAAGGAAGCGAGTTTATCCCCGCCGCAGTTCATCCCCCGTCGGCGTTTGCCGACCGATCGCACGCCCGTTGCCACATGTGATCGTCATCACCAGCAGCCAGCCGTAGCCAGCAAAGCAACTAACATCATCATCAGCAGCCAGCCGTAGCAGTATCCAGCGAAGCAACCAATAGCAGCAACAACAGCGACCGTCGCAGCAGTCTCGGTGAGTCGTATCGTTCTTTCTATCAAAGAGGCCTCCGTAAAGGACGCCCTATAGATGCTGTATTAATTTTCCCGACTTAAGTCGGCCGCGACCGGCATGCTACCGCCGTGTCCCAAAATATAAGGTGAGCAGATTTGACGTGCACGCAATATGATAGAACCACTTTTATGAACGCCACCTTACCGAATTAAACACCCGGGTGCAAGCATTTCCTTAAGCCGGTGACGTCACTGCAGATTCATTATAAAGCAGCTGATTGAAATATAAAGCACATGGGTCCACGAGCACAGTAGGGAGAAAAAGCACACGAACAATAGAAGATAGGCCTAGAGTTAAGAATACATATACCAATACAACACACATTAAAGCATGCTAGTAATATATAATACAAACCTGTCCTTTTTGTCTCCAATAAATGGTTTGATTAGTTAAACAAATGATGTAATGTGTTTACTGAAAGGATTTAGTACGTTCTAATATGTTCACGTCATTCGTATTCGTGTAGTTCGGTTCGTTGTGTCTTCCGCGTGGCGGAATTTGAATGCCGAGCAAAGCTCATTGTTCGAGATGTTTGCGCCGTCTAGCGGCAAATAGCGACTTTGCCTGTGATGATAACATCAAGGTATGGGTGATTCCTTACCGCAAGCTTTCTTCGCGTTTACGTAGGTGTTGAAGATTTCTGCTGGCTGATAAAAGGGTTTTCTACCCACTTTTGGAGCATTAAATGTATAAGCCTATCTGGTCCGATCCTGATTCCTTTTCTTTATGGCAACTTTGACTGACCCTTAGGGGAGTCTCACCGGGCAAACATAGCGTGGCGTGCAGTCTCCTAACGGAGTGGCGCTCAAGCTGCACGCTGATTAGGGATCGACCAGGGCCGGCTACAGACTGTTGCCTTTAAGTTGCCATTTAGCAATTCAAAATGGTGCCTGAGGTCAATTGTTAGCTCCTTGCATCATTCTGGTTCCATAGATACTTATATTGGATAGTATTTATTTATTTTAGGCTGTTTTTCACAAACCGGTAGTCGCCATCTTGGATTTCAAAATGGTATTTAGGATACTGGTTAAAGAAAAACTCATATTGGTTGATATTTGGTCACTTTGGACTGTTTTTCAGAAGCCGAAAGTCGTCATTTTGGACCTTAAAATTGCCTGTGAAATCAACTTCTGTTATCTGGGCGTAATTCTGGTTCCGAAAACATTCATATTGAATGGTATTTGGTCATTTCCGGCTGTTTGCCAGACACCGGAAGTAACCATCTTAAAATTCAAGATTGTGTCTGTGATCAATTTTTAGTTTCTGTGCATCTTTCTGGTTCCATAAATACTAATATTTAATGGGAATCGTCCATTTCAGGCTGATTTCCAGAAACCGGAAGTTGCCATCTTACAATTCAAAATGTTGTCTGAAGTCGATTTGCGGCTCCAGTGCATCATTACGGTTCCGGAAATACCCATATTGGGTGGTACTTGGTTATTTGCCGCTGTTTTTCCGACACCGGAAGTTGCTATTTTGGATTTCATAATGGCATTTGGAGACAATTTCTGGATTTTGAGGCATACTGGTTAAAAAAACACTCATATTGGGTGGTATTTGGTCATTTTCTGCTGTTTTCAGAAACCGGAAGTCGCCATCTTAGAATTTAAAATGCTATCTGTGGTAGATTTTAGCTCCTGTGCATTATTCTAGATCCGGATATTATTATATTGGGCGGAAATTGGCCATTTTCGGCTGTTTTCCAGAAACCGGAAGTTGCCATCAATCCTAAATGTTGTCTGAGGTCGATTATGGAACATATTTGTTACCACTAAAATCATTCACCTGCCAATATGATTCCATTTAGTTGATTAGTTCGCGAGATGTGCAGAAATTTGTGAAGAAACATGTACTTCCAGAAGAGGGAGAGGCGTCAAACCATTATGGACATATTTGTTACCTCTAAAAACATTTACATACCAAATTTGGTTGTATTTTCTTGATTGGTTCTTGAGCTGTGCGAATTTGTGTTTCATTTTCATGCCAAATTTTGTTCCATTTGGTTGATTAGCTCTCGAGATGTGCACAAATTTGTGTTTCATCCACATGCCAAATTCGGTTTCATTTGCTTGGTTTGTTCTTGAGTTGTGCAGAAATTTATGTTTCATTTGTATGGGACCCCTCCCTTCCAGAAGATGGAGGGGTCTTAAACTATCATAGGAACCTTTATCGGGACCAAAAACCCCTACACACAAATTTTCACGTCGATCGTTTGGGTAGTTTTCGAGCCTATATGGATCAGACAGACAGACAGACTTGACTGCATTTTTATATGTTAAGATTACAACATCAATATTTTAGAACCTAAAGAGTGAATATACATTTATTGGATTGAAGCGTTCATGTAAATCTATTTCTACAAATAAAAGTTTAAACGAGAAAGGCTGGGTCTGACCGCTAGGTGGAATATTTTAGGTTTTTGATAATTTGTAGAGAGAATTATCTGGTGTGTTTAACTCCAGCCGGTACTGGTAAGATTCCCTAAGCCAAAATAAAAAATTCAACATTGTAGTAACTGATATGGTTATTCAAATTCAAGTATTTGTTGAATGAAAACATTCCACTCTTGCATAATTTATTTCGAGATTTGTTATATTGTTGTAAAACGAAGAGGTTAGCATTTTAACGCATTCAAATCTAAAACAGAACACCAATCGGTAAGAGAATCGCAACGCTTGTCTATTTCTTACCTGAACATGTGGCCAATCCATTACTCAGTAAAAAATCAAAACACAGGCAACAACAACAACACACACACCCAGCCGGTCTGGCATAGAGCAATTACCAAATCTGTGCTGTCACTGAGCCGTAACCGATACGCATAAGTTGCTTCCGGCTCCTGTTTCGCCGTTTCCAGTGCCTATACATTCAATATGAATGCATTCAACCAGAAACGAAGGAAACCCTTTCTCAGGCGTGTCGCCGTCGTCGTGAATCGGCATAGATTCCCAAACAGTCGTCACACGGCGAATCGACAGCTTCTCGAAACGCGCCACATCTGGGAATTTATCAACAACTCAATACATGCTGTCTATCAACTTAATTACGCTTCGGAAAAGGATGGCTGCTGTGCCATTGTGAAGTTTCTTCGACGAGCGTTCAACCCCTTACGTGAAGCATAGCAACGAACTGATGATTCTCAAAAATCATCCTTCGTATCCCGGCTGTGACGATCAAAGGGGAACTAATTGAATAGCTTGTTTCATGGTTGAAGTTTGAAGGTGACTTCGAATTTCAAGATTAATTAAAACCATGACCACACCTTACTCTGCACGTTCGAAAAGCGCAGGGACATGAGATGCAACTTTGTTTGATTAGCTGGAACGGAGAAACGACAATCGATCCCTAAACTCTCGATTCCCGAAGTGGCGCTCTTACAAAGTAGCTTTCCTACGCCTGAGTGAATATCATCGATCAGCCGCACTTTCTCGCCTGTTTTCCATTACATTAGGAAATGAATCCTGGAGTGTTTGTGTGTGTATATACCGAACATCCTGACGGTGATTACTCCATCTTTCTCTTCTCACGTAAAATCCTGTATCAAACGACCCGAAAGCAGCCTTCCCTCAGTGGCCCTGGAGGATCGTAATAATTAAGACTGATAGAGACATTCCCGTTCCGCACATTACCAACACCCGTACCACATCGTGCGGTTTCGGAAAGGCGCTACAAGTGCAAGTGGGAGAGTGCGTTTAACGACGGGAGTAAAAAATTATGCGAAGCACTTTTCCATCAGCAGCAGCGTGTCCCTTGCGAGCCGACCTTGAGAGCATAAGGAGGCCCCCGTAAAAAGCAACTTAAAATTTTCGGCAGCACAGATGTCGAAGTTTCTTTCGGATACGCACAGTTTCGGTTTTATTGCTGTTTTTGAATATCTACGGTTATCCCTAAAACACAAAAACGGAATTGGGTGGATTTACTAGGAGCGGAGCGGACTCTACAGTCATGTGGGAACCATTGCCTATTGCTGGCAGATGATGCGGTGCGGTTTAACGGCCAGGTACAAAAGAGGGTAGGGATGAGTATCATAAGATGGGACGACGACCGGCTCGGAGGGAAATACTTACTGGTGGGAATTAATGACAGCGTGTAATTACGCCTAAATATGCACCCGTAAAGAAAGTGGCACCGAGCGACCGAAGAACTTTTAACAAGGACGACGTTTGGACGAAGGCGATGCGTTGTTAATTCTAACGACCAACCCATTACCATGTGCCGGTGACAAAGCGCGGAGGGTAAGTGCCCTGAAATATGACGTACTTACCTAAAACAAAGAAAAAACATTGAAGCACATACTTTGGCTACCGGCGGTGGTGGTGGTGTTTTACTATAGTACCGTCTCCTGGATCAATGTTTCATGAAATTGGGGTTAGCTAGCTGCTGTTGCGGAATGTTTTTAATACTAATTAAACCTGGTTTATGGCTGATGGTGACGTTTTCTAATTATTATTTTTTAGCAATTTCATTAGAATTTCCATGCCATTTCTAGGTTGTGTGAGTTTTGATGTAAATTCATAACTGTTGAGAAGCAAAAAAGAAAAATTCAACTCCAACTATCGTTGCTTATAACACACAAAAAAATCTCATAGCCAGCGCATATCATTTTCGAGAACGCTCACTAGAGCAGTACTTACGAACAACAAAAGAATTAATCGTTCTTACAAAAACAAAATTCCCCGATCACTTCATCACACAGCTCACGAGACGATGACACTCGATCGTAGCTCCGTGATCCCGGTTGAACCGAAGAACAATAACACCCGCGATGGCGTTGAAGTGTGTCAAGAACCCCGTAGGGGTCCTTTCGTACGCTATTACCCATTATCGATTGCACTTCGTATCTCTCGCATCCCACAGGCAGCAGGCAGCAGCAGAGCGTTCCATTCAAGATGTGATCGAAATGCTCATCTACATGCGCGTTCAACGTTCCGCATCGCAGCGAGCGCCGCCGCCGCCGCCGCCCAAACGATCACTTCATCGTGCGAGTTTAATGTACTCCGAGGCAGCAATCCATCAACTACTCAAAATGCAGCGGCACCGCACTGCTGAAGCGTGAAGCCTACGATGCAACGGTTTAGATGATGATAAATTCAATTGTAATAAGGTGAAGAATTCAGAATCAATAAATCACTTCCTGTTGAAGATGATGGATCACTCGCCCCCGGGACTCCGCGGGAATGAGCGAAACCTCGTACGGTGTGTTACTGTCGGATAAGATACAGGCTTCGTTGCTAAATTTACTGTTATGTTATTGAGGTGATTTTTTTCTGCAAACTATTATATTGATTTGAAGCTTCGTCAATCAGAATTGGTCAGAGTTGAAAGTAAAATTCCGAAGGCAAACATATGTTCATACTGATGGGTGAATTGGTGAGAGTTTTTTTGTGCAACGCAGTTTAATGCAAACATGGGAAGGAAATTTGTACAGTTCAACACCTACGCAAAGATCACAGAGAACTTTTTCAGAAACCTCAAGTAAAACCTGTGGTTGAAGAAATTAAGGAATGTAAGCTAGGTAAGAACAAACTTCGTACCTTTTGTACCCGCGCGGGTGTGCAACGGACAGCGGAAAGCTTCAAGCACGCACCATAGCATTTCTCACTCATCAATATTGACGAGGAAATTTGAATCAATATTTAAATTCCTTCCAAGAGCGGGTGTTTCTTTCGATCGCACACACTCGAAACGGCCGCTCTCTGCCACTCCCGGAAGGTTCGAAGTCTGTTTATTGACAAAATATTTATCCACGGCACAATCGCTACGAACGCGGAGGCTGTGACGGGTTGCCCCGTTCGATTCCTGGCGGGCAGCCCATCATACTTCAGTTGCTGTGCAAGCCGATTCGGGTTCCCGAAAACTGATCGGTGACACACGATGACAAGGTAAATTCGATTATTTACCTTTTGATTTGTCGATGGGTTCGTGCCCCATTGTGTTCGCTGCGCAATCCGTCATCGTTAACAACACACATATTTGGGCAACGATTTTTAACACCCCGTTTGCCATCTTGAATTCCACTCTGCCGTTTCGGTAACGATGATAATTATCACTGAAAATAAAATTGGTCATGAAAATTATTCGGCGAACAACTCGCCAAGACGCCAACGCTGTAATTGTTTCTATCTCTGGCCCGTTGTCCGTCAGGCAAAGGAAGACACGTGTCCTGTGCCACCCAACCCGTACCGGGGCACGCACACCGTCATTTGTGATACGGTGTGAACTTGCCACTCGGCGAAAGGTCCTGGTAAAAATATTTAGACATTCAATTATTTCTGGCCTTTTGGAATCGGCGGAAAAAATGGCTGGGGGGCCTCCGCCGCCACCGCAATTTCACTCATTGTCGGCGTTTCCTGCGTGCTGGTGTTCATTTCATTTCATTCCGGACTGCATGCTTCCGGATCTGCGAGCTCGATCCATCAAGTGGCCTGACATCGCGTGCTATGACTGGTGGTGGCGTCCACTTCTTAGAAAATAGGGGGTGTAAATTATATAATATATAGTCCTAAAGTGTTCTTTCAGTTGCGTGTATTTAAAACACACAGGAAAGTAAGAAGGTTCTAATTATCTTACGACAAGATTCACAAACTAGGTAAGAAAGCCATTCCGATTTTGGGAACTCAAGAGCCTTTTATGTCACTTACTTACTACTGCGACATTTGAAAAGTTCATTTAAATAAAAAATACTACGAGGTATACGATCCTAGAAGTTGTATGAAATTGTGACGTACCACTAAGCAATGTGATTAGAGGGATTCTCAAGTACCATTTTTTTTTTCTTAGGTTCAGTGACTTCATATTTTTATTCGAAAAAATTTATTTATTTTCAGGCTTCACATTAATTCATTTTTCAGTTATATATTCTACAACGTTCGAAAGAATTTTGTTTACACTAGTCGATATTTTACTATTCGTGACTCATTTTTGTTCACATAACATTGAGATGGCACACGCTTGTTGAAGTTTTTAAAGAAACATCAAGAATCATCTCCATTCAAACCAATTAATGCTTTTTCTTAAAACACCAAATCTCTTAAATCCACCAACACTCATGTTATCAAGACACAGCAATTATCAATCCAAACGATCAACTCATTCGAAGCAGCACCGCATCTTTAAAGTTTAAAGAGTTTAGTTTTTTGTTTCAACTTGACAAGTTAATTTTCGACGTAGAATTACGTTTTACGACAACACTCTAGGATAAACTCACAAATTAAAATACCAAAAACATCGAGATCATCAAGAAAATTGTCCAGTTTCAAATGCTATCAACTCAGTTATTTTGAACCGCTTTTCTTTCATTCTTGCAGCGATCTATTGAAAAATCAGCTGGGCATCCACCAAATGCGGACCATCTTGATTTCATGATGCCAATTATTTATCCAAGCTCTCTGACGTTAAAGAATAAGTTGTGTTATGTTGATTGTTTATTTCAATATATCTATGTTTGTTGCTGGAAAACTACAAATAACTCTGAAAAACTGTTTTTTCACGAATTTCTTTTTTCAAATTTAATATTGAAATATCTTGAAAACGAATGCGTTTAGAGAGTTAGTAGCCAAGAGCCATATGATTAAGAATTACTATTTAAACCATATTGTATTATTGGAATTCGTTTATTTTCAATTAAAAAAAATCTTTGAAACTCAATTTTGAAGTAAAAATTTGTCTTACATTATCTCATACAGAACTCTTTGGTTGAAGCTTGAGAATAATAGCAAGTTTCAATAAGAAAATCATTCGATGGAGAATTTTATTTTGTTTCAATTAATGTATAATTTAGTGTTAATTTACAGCCCTAGGGTTGTATGAAATGGTGACATGGGACTAGAAACTGTAATTAGAGGGAGTTTTTTTACAGCGAAGTTAAAGTTCAAAAAGATTCATTTTCGTTCTCTTGCTAGCCAAGTTTTTTCTTCTGCTAACAATTACATTCACTACACGCAATACTTTCCCTTATTACTTTAGAAGCAATAGCGCAAAATTGCCTTTTAGGTAACAAATCCATTACTTAAAAGGCAATAAAATTCTTCCCCAGTCAAGTAACAACACATACTTTCATATATTTAGCACGTGTTACGGGAGTACGACTATCTAATAATGGTCGTTTCAACCACATGCAAATTTTTTTCTGTCGAAAAATGCTCCCTTTCCGTCTCAGGTCGAAGAAAAATCACACACCGTCGCATATGTTGCACATGTTACAAGTATCTTCAATCTCCAATTCCTCCGGTGTGCGTGTATTAGTTTTCTCGTTGTATGCATACGGAGTGGCGAAAAAATATGACAAGAGCTGCCAACAAACAGCATTTTCCCCGTCATAGAGTGTGCAAACGTTGATGATTTCAAAGACTTGAAATGTGCCTTGAAATGACATCACGATCTGAGAACTGCGTTAGAGAAAAACAAAAACATTCGCTTTCTTGCAAGCTATCTACAGCACATAATCATTGGTTCATGGAAACTCGTTTGGACCTGTTTGAAAATACAAAACTTGTGCCCATCCAGAACAATATTCGCAACTTTGGCAACTCTGGTCAGACAATATTACATATAGACCATTTTACGAGACGTTTCTGAACTCAATTCACGAATGAAATGTTGACAGAAAGCTCGGAACCGCTGACATAACGCACGTAAAATGGTCTTTTTCCATTTCAAGTAAACACTGGGGGACGAAACGAAAGTGTTTCTTATTAGACATTTGAGGTTGACGGTTGAGATTCTGATTATGTGTGGATAAAGGGGACAAAAATGAACCAGATCGTTGCATTAATACAAATGCAGCGAGTGAAGTCTTGCTAACACATGCATTGCGGTGCTTGGCTGTATGTTCTTCTGCAGAAACACATACAAGCGTGTGGCCGTCATATTTTTTTTTACTTTTTGCTTGTTACTTATTGTGTATAATGCGCAGTCAAAAGACACAAAAAGTAATAAAAAATTGCCCTAAAGTAATAAAATGTTCCCCGTTTGCGTTGGGTCTATATAAAAAAATGTACGAATAGGAATGTACCACTGCAATACGAATAGTACCGCTGTAGTACGAATAAAAGTGTATCGCTGCAATCATAGACGACGAGAGAGTTTAAGACTTCCCATTTTTATTGAACTTGTTATCATGTGCATGAAATAAGCAAGTTAAAAGAGATGCAATCTAATTTTTCCTTCTTTTTAGGAATATTTTAGATTTGTACAATAAAGGCACATCTACGTATATTTCTGGAATTATTGTGATTTTGAAACGGATCTTCGTGGGATGAAACTTTATAGTATTTGGCATCGTTTGCCATCAATAACTCAAAGCTGCAAAATTTTGAGTTGTGCCTGTATTGAATTCAACTGACGATATACTGTACGGTACTGTTGCTTTCACCACCTTGTTTTCTTTCAAGACGTCAGTTTTTATTACGTTCTAACATCAGATCTAGAAATTGTTCAAAAAAGAAAGGGTTGGAAACTTTTTGGAAAACCTTTACCTTCAAGACATCAAATTAGTCTAAGTCCATGGAAGCAAACCTAAATTTGCCTATTAGGGTGTAGAAACTCAGTCAATTTTTTTGGATATTGATGAAGAGAATATCAGAGAGAATGGTTGGTAAATGCTCGCATGTGATTGGTTCTTGACGCATGAATTTGTGATTGAAACTTTTTATCAATTTTCAGCGCTGAGCAATGAAATAATAGTAGTAACGAGCGTATTACAAAATTGTCCAACATTTTATCTGTCCTACAACATATTTGTATACAACATGTGGTTATGCTGTTATTATCGTTTGAAATCTGACGCAACATTTGCCAGTTTAGTTTCCTTTTTTACAGAATGTATCCCAGTATAGAAAATATGGACGTAATCCCACGTCAAAAGTATATCTCATTTCTCCGTTCTTGACTATTAACCGAAAGTTGCGTTATAATTTCAAAATTTTTAAAACAAAAATTAGAACAAATCAGCTTTATTTTGCAAATTAAAATTTATTGCTCGATTCGAAATATTTTTTTTTCTTTTTGTATATTCTTTTTCAGAAAGTTTTTATGTACGCACTTAATCATATAATGCTACCTCGTTCAAACAAAATACCGAGCCACTTGAAAATGTTTTCATTCTACCGTAATGCTGTTGTTTTTACTGAGATATCGAAAATCCACCAAATTTTCGTAAATTAAATTACCGAAATAACCAGAAAATCAACAAATCCCCGAGGTCAGTAAAATCAACTACCGAATCTCTGCAACCAATTTTTCTTTTACCGAGATTTCGTTGAACAAAAACACGAAAAAAGTTATTTTAATTCCAACAAAAACACAACGTGCGCCATAATCCTGCTTCACATGCGTTTATAATTGAATTTTGTAAAAATGAAGGAAATTTTGCGTCTTATTAACAAGAAGAAAAAATCTGTAATACTTAGATTAACAAACATATTGAGTAAGTACATTTTAAGCGAAGTTTTTTTTTCAGAAATATATAAAAATACGAACATACAAATTTTAACCAAATATCCAAATCCTTTCCGTGAAACTGTTTCATATGATGGTAGAGGAAATGATGTCCAACCTAATTTACGCAGAGTATACAATAGAAATTGCTTTTGTACTGATTCTATTCTTTTTTCGTGCGTAATTGTATAGGGTGACCATACAATGCTGCATTATTCCAGTATTGATCTTACATAGACTATATATAATGTTTTGATGGTATACGGGTCCTGAAAGTTGTAACAAAACGCTTTATAAATCCTAGCATGTTATTACCTTAGTCGATTATTGTGTTGTAATAGTCAATGAAAGTTAGTTTGGAGTCTAAGACAACTCCTAAGCCCCTAAATCTTTCACAATTTGATACAGGTTGGTTTCCCAATGATATTGTAATGTTTGGTGTTGTTCTTTTTCGACAGAATTATATGTGGTTGAATTTTTGTACATTTAACTCTAATAAGCTTTTTACACCATGGGTAGAATATGTATATTTCATTCTGGAATGCATTGATGTCTTTTTCATTTCTTATTTTTTAAAAGAGCTTTATATCGTCAGCATAAATTAACACTTTTAGTTTTTTGAGAATAAAGGAATTATCGTTATCGTGCAAGATGAAAAGAAGAGGTCCTAAATGAGAGCCTTGGGGGACACCAGAAGTGACTAGAATTGGATTTGAATTTTGTCCGTTAAATTTAACTATTTGTTGACGATTAAATATGATTCGAGCCACTTCAGGAGTTCTGGCTCAAGTCCCATTTTTTCTGCAATTTGGAAAGTAGCATTGGTATGTCTATGCGATCAAATGCCTTACTGAAATCTGTGTAAAGAGCTTCTACACGGTTTCCATTATCCATTACATTCAATGAATAATTTATAAATCCAAGTAAATTGGTCGATGTTAAACGGCCTTTGAGGAAGCCATGTTGCTTCTCAGTTATTCGGTTTTCAATTTGGAAAAATAGTTTTTCATGTACAATTGCTTCGAACAGTTTAGGAATGCAAGAGATTAGGGCTTTTCCACGATAATTACGTATGTCGGATTTCCGGCCTGATTTGAAAATAGGCACTAGAAACGAGCTTTTCCATTTTAATAGGAAGCATGCATATTCCAGTGACATGTTGAAGAGCCAGAAGAATGGAGCAGTAAGTTCCGTTGCAAGATTTTTCATAAATACTGGCGGAATTCTGTCAGGTCCAGGGCCTTTTGAGGCATCTAAGTATTCAACGCCTGCAAAATATCCAGCACATGAATTTGGTTTACACCAATATCCCTTGAGAAGTTTGGATAAAATGCAAAATAATTGCGGTCGCGATCCTCTTCAGAAAATGTTGTATGGATTTCTTGGAAAAATTGCGCAAAAAGATTGCAAATCCTTTGCGAGTTATCTCCGACATTTTCGTCAAGATGCATTATAGAGGGTAATTGGCAGATTTTAGTTTAGTTTTCACGTAACTATAGAAGTTCTTCGGACAGGATTATATTTCAAGTTCAGTTTTTGCATCACATTCATCAAACGCGTTACTGATGGCAAGATTTAGTTGATCACATATATCCAAATAGCTTGCTAAATTTTCACTACTGTTGTGTCTTTTATAAGTTTCATGTGCTTTTTGTTTACGGTTTTTCTAATTTGTAATATGACTATTATACCAGACAGGATTTTTTGTATTTCCAGTACGTCTCCTTTTCCCCAGGGGTATTTTCTGTTTAATAATATCAAATGAAACTTTGTAAAAAGTATCCACCGCCACGTCGACATTTCCTCTATTCTTAAGAATAAATTGCCAGTTAACATTGTTTAATCTATAATTTTATAATTTGCCTTTCCATATTCAAAGACTTCCTCGTATTCATAGTCGTTGGGTCTTTGGTGCGCATGTATAAATAAAGAGTATTCGATTGCCGTGTGATGCGCCTCATTTTTCCATAGAGGTTTAAATGATTCAGTCACACAGAAATCAATATGAATGTTCGTGAATAAACAGTCTAAGTAACAGTCCTTCAAAGAAAATTTAAAAAAGTTTGGTTTTTGGAAAATTATCACTTTTCTGGGTTTCATTTCTCCAAGTTCTTGCAAGAATTCTTGTGTATTTTGTGAAAAAAGTTCAGATCTTTAAAAGTGAGTTCTTTCAGATATTCTATTCATAGTATTTGTTTTGTTTACCAGTATATATTTTTTCTGATCTACAACTTTGCTGAAGACTACACATAACTAACCACTTTGGCTCAGATGAAAATGAACTGAGTTTTTTTCTGAAAATATCTACTTATTCTTTATCTTATTCCTCTGTGATATGACAACTATCAATATTTAACTAACCTTTTCAAGTTTTCATAAAACAAATTAGGGCTCCAAAAACTATTTTAAATGCTTAATTTTCAGATATACAACACCTTTTTCACATAAGCCCTTTTCAAAAAGAAGTGGAGAATTAACACCATAGCACAAAATGACATCTTAAGTCCGTAGTAACAAGCCGTTCAAAGTTTCAGGCAGACCAAAAATGACATTTTGGAAAACCTGAAAAAAATAATCTAGAAACCATCTTGGTGCCACCGGTTTGGCATAATATCCAAAAACGTCTCTTTTCAGTCTCGATTCCACAAATGAACCAAATATTGCTGTTGTACTCGTTGAATGTGAAGAGAACATCATTCACTCTGTAATTCGGAAGAGTGTTGCTGTTTTGTAGGAATAGTGTCAAGAAGCCTTTCCATGATAAAATCGTCGAATGGGGGTTACCCGTTGCTGTTCCAAAAGTTTGCTGTAGCGTTTCGCAAGTAAATAGGGTGCGGAGTGGCTTAAACAGTGACGCCTAATTAAATTAGTCATAGAAAATGGGCCTTAAACTATTAAATTTTGGTCAATATCGCCAGTTTCAATTACGAGAACGATAACTCTGAATAAGTTGCTGTTTCACGAATGAATAAAATACCGTTCAACACTAAAAAATCCATAGATAAACATCTAGAGAAAAAATCAATTTAGATAGCAACCATTCGTTTGCAGAAAATTCTATGCAAAACGAATGCCAAATGCTAAACCCTGAAATGATAGTCTGCGTCAATTTGACTCCTCGATTTCAGTAATATTGCGCTCTTTACTTGTAACAATGCGTTAGTTTTTGCTCGTTTTTTCTCAATCAATAAAAAAATTTCAGTATACCTAAGTTCTGGTTTTTGTTATTCATCGATGTGTTAACACCGTAATGACCATTTATCAATAATTTATGAAGAAAAAGTAGCATTTTCAATCTTTTGAAAGTCGGGAGGTAATTTGACGCATGATTATCCTTTTACGCATATCAAAATATGATTATCCTTTCAGGGTTAAAATAGGTTCGAGGTTATTGATATAGCGTCCCTCGATTGGGAACTTTAAATTATTACTGCTAAAGTTTGCTCAATTAGTATTACAATCCTCTAACAAATGCTGACAGAGAGAAATATACACAGTACCAAAAAATGAAATTTACAACTAATACAAATGAAAGCACAAAACGTATTCTAGCACATAAAGTGAAAAACATATACAATTTCTCACCGTTAATAATGTACAAAACAGAATCGTTTTAAGCCATGTAAATTTGTACGTTAATTGATATAAACTTAAAGCTTCAAATATAAATATGCATGCAACTTCACAATATATTCATTTACTTTGCATGTGAATATAATGCCACACGGAATATAACGTGGTTTCCATTGCTCCATTTATGTGCATTTAAAGTAATGTAAACTTTTTTACTGTGTAGTTAACAAATAGATGTGCCATGGAACGGGGTGAAATTGATCAATTTTTGTAACAATTTCCAATTAACTAGCTTAAGGTACATTTTTCCAGAAATAGTATAATTTTAAAACAAGTACTGGTATGTGCTCCAGTAAACCTCTATGGCTATGGCAATATATTGGTGAAATTTCTATCGTCTCTTCTAGCAAATACTGCTTTTGTGCAGTAGCAAGCAGCATCAGTAGTAGGTACATAACCTGGCACTTTTCTTAGTGAAAAGCTGCCGTATTTTGACAACACACAAACGTTTTGGAAAGCTGGCTTTCAAAGTATATGGGTCGTCGAATTTTCAGTGTGAAAACAGTTTTCGAATCTGTTATCAGAAAAATGTCTTAATCTCCTCTGTCGGTGTAGCACACAGATGCGATCCACATTATATCCGATATGAAATTGAACAACAACAGACTTTACTAGAACAACACAAAAATTGATTATTATATTATAACGTTTCTTTTTAGTCTAGATTCCACAAATGAACCAAATGTTGCTGTTGTACTCGTTGAATGTGAAGAGAACATCATTCACTCTGTGATTTGGAACGGTGATGCAGTTTTGTAGGAACAGTGTCAAGGAGCCTTTCCATGATAAAATCGTCGAATGGGGGTTACCCCTTGCTGTTCCAAAAGTTTGTTGTGGTGTTTTGCAAGTGAATAGGGTGCGGAGTGGCTTAAACAGTGACGCCTATTTTAATCAGCCGAAAAAAACGAGCCTCAAACTCTTGAATTTTGAACAAGTGCTGACAGAGGTACATTTTTCCAGAAATAGTATAATTTTAAAACAAGTACTGGTATGTGCTCCAGTAAACCTCTATGGCTATGGCAATATATTGGTGAAATTTCTATCGTCTACTTCATGAAATAAATTCGATAATTCTATAAGGTACTATGAGGTAAATTGGGGTGAAATTGATCACCATTGATATGCTAAGGATAAATGATCATTTCTGTACTGAAAAATATCATTTACAGCTAGTTTGCAAACGAAAATAACGATATTTCAGGTTAAAATTTGTTTATTTTGGTTCACGAGCTGCTTATTGCTAAATTTGCTCTTATTTGATCGTCGTTAGACCGGTTTCAATTCGGTTTGTTGCAAAAGCTCAAAAACTACTTCAGAAAAAAAAATCTTTGTGGTTTACTGCGAATTCATCAATATTTCTTCAATGGTATGGAATGATCTCTGTTGAAAATTACATTTTTTGAGCTTTTATCAAACTTTACTCACTTCTCTAAATTTGGCGTAATTAACCCTCAACTAAGATTACTTTAAGTATTTTCAATACTTTTTTTTCGTTATTTGAAAACTTGTTTGATCAAATTTGATTGAGTTTTGACTGCGTTAGAAGAATTTCTCGAAAATATGTAAAATTGCACCGGGCATGCAAGGGTAACTTTGACAGGTATGTGAATCATGCAAAAGTTGCGTTTAAGGACACGTAACCATTGCCTAGTGTTGTAAGAGCAATATCTTTTGATTAGTATTTTTTATCACGAATTTTCAGGTGATCAATTTCACCCCATTCCACGGTAATTATGATTGTTTTTCACATTAAACATTTTGAGTATTTCGTCTCAATACACAGAAAATTCGATAAACTGCTTCAAATAGGTTCCCTACTTCACATTCCAAGAAAAATGCGGTTCTTCACAATATAAGATCCAGGTTGATGTTCGTATTGGGCTGAGTATCAGCCCAGTATTCAATGATTAAACTTGTGAATAATTCTTCAGAGATACATGTAAATAATGATACAACCTCGAATGAAATTAAATGTGATCTTCAGATAGTTTAACGGTTAACACTTTGGCAACACGAAACGGACGCACAGCGAAAACTGTGTTCTCAAACATGAGAGATAAAAAAGTGCCAAAAAAAAATCACAAGAAGGTTGTATGCAGAGCCACGACCGCAAGTTGAAGTAGAATTCTTTTTACAAGAAAGATAACCTGGCTGCTTGCGTGTCAGTCATTTTTTATAGTAAATAAACGTTGACCAAGTGCAAATGAGAAGTTGAAGTGCTGCCGAATTGTAATATGCACATTTAATACGGCATCATTAAACGGGAACGGAACAAAGGCTACGGTTATGCAGAACGCGAATGCCGGCGCGATGCGATTCGCCTTACCGTGGTGAAATGTACAGCTCTTTTTTAGGCGAAGTAGAGCTATACATTTCAACAGATTTCGTCTTGCCGAATCGCATCGCGCCGTTATTTGCGTTCTGCATGACCGTAGCCAAACACTAAGCGACGCAAACACGTAATAATAGTCAGAGTATGCATGTAGATGAAGATAATTTACTTTGGATTATAGCGCAAAACGAGAAAAAAATATAGGCCAAATGATGCATTCCCAATTTACTAGGTCCATAACTCTGCCGACCGTGCTTGGGAAAGCGCGGTATAACGACTAATCAGAGGTCGAATTTTGTGTTTTGACAAGGCTTAAGAGTTTTCAATAGTACAATAGTTCGAATGATAAAATTGCAATTTCATGCATTTGGTAGGAATCTTAGAAGATTTTCCAATCGATTGCTAAAAAACGAAGGGAATCCATCGAAAACTAACCGATTTATTGGCATTTGAAAATTTTTCTCACTTTTTTCAGTTTTAGATTTTCATTTTACATCCCTATGTAGCCGAGCTTCCTGAGAGAAGTATTCTAATTCAAAATTAAATCTTCATTAATTCATTTGTTGTCCTTATAAGGACAATTGTTCAATTTATCATTGATAGTGAGGACTAAGGCGCACGGTCAACACAATGAGAAAGGTGTTTTCACATTGAAAACTAGACACGGCTTTACTGGTGTTGGCAAATGCATCTACCGCTAATACCACCGCTATCATACGAAAGCGCGTCGTTTCATGTGGGGAATATCAACAACGAAAAATGACGCGCGTCTAAGCATAACCCGAACTGTTCCGCCGTGCTGCTCCCTTTACCTTTACATCGGCCTCAGGGAAGTACCGGCTGCATCTGCATCTACCGCTGAGGCTGTCACTATACTGCTATTGGTACTAAAAGCTACTAACTCTTCAAATAAGTGTGTTATTTGTTCTCAAAAGAACAATTGTTCAATTCAAAATCGGATTTACGCAATCGCATCTCTGTAATATTACCGACAATAATATTCTTCTGAACAAACTGATACAACTTTCCCATTAGGCCTCTGCCATAATAGACGCGAAAAGCGACGCGAACCGATTCGCTCAGCTGTAGGTTAATGTACAGCCATCAGTAGAGCTGTACATCAACCTACGGCCGAGCGAATCGGTTCGCGCCGCTTTTCGCGTCTACTATGGCAGAGGCCTTAGAGAAAGTTGCTGGCTGATGTATTCACTTCATGCAAGCCTGCTGCTGATGCTTCCCGCTACCACACTGAAACAGCATTTTAGTGAAGGGAGTGTCGTTGCATCAGCTGACCCTGCTACTATCGATGCTGATATACCCGCTGCAACAGCTACGCTATGCATAGCCATGCCACAGTTGTGGCCGCTTTACGCTGGCCTAACTGCTGAGCAACTGCAACGCTATCCGTAGCCATGCCACAGTTGTGGCCGCCATTGATATCCGCTATACCTGCATCTGCTGGCCCTGCTGCTATCGATGGTGAGATCCGCTGAAACTGCTACGCTTATTCGCAGCCATGCCACAGTTGTGGCCGCTATCCGCTATCGATGGTACCCACTGCTCGCTCCCGCTGCTGCTAAGGGAGGACTGCTGTCGTCGCTGTTCAGAACTACTATGAGCGGCTTCGACTAAAACAGGCTCTTATATAGGGATGAAAATAGGAATGAATTATTTTACGTACGTGGTGGAATGATGTAACTTGAAAAATATGTGTGACTTCACTCTGGTTCAGAGCGATCATTTGATAAGCTCCACCTCTTTTTTCAGTTTCTAAAGTTTTTCCTCAGTTTCGTAGCACGGATGCACAAAAATGATTTCTTGTCGAGCCGGACCGATAGCACTCTCATTGAAGCAACAAAATAACATGTTTTGTGTCGTGTTGCGCAGCTTCGTTGAAGAAAATGTTCCCGTCCCAGTGTCGCATGTAAGCAGATTATTGCGTTCAGTAGACAGTAGATAGTGTATCCAGCGAATAAACACCGATGGTGCTTTCACACACGCAACGGTTTTAACCCGTATCTTATTGCGGTTTGTAACATCAAGCGATTTCGTTTGCTCGATGTTGCGTGTTGCATCATGTTGCAATTTGGCAGCTGGGAGACGACGAAATTCTGTTTATGCTGATTGATTGAATCGACTTCATATTAGCTCTGCATAGTCGAACTAACTGCTTTTGTGAATGCGTTCTAACAGGGCAGTTTATTATTCAATGTTGGTTACGCTGATCGCAGCCTTTGCGCTGCCCCTACAGTGGGGAGTTTACTAAATAAAGTAAAAATTAGACAACTACAACAGAATTTGATTGCATCCCGCACAGAATGTCTGCTTGTGTTGATGCCAGAAAATTATTAACCTTCAATTATTTTTTTATTTGCCTTGAAAAAAGCATGTTGCGGTTCAGAATCGGTTGCTAATTACAACCTTTGAGCTGCCCTAACATTGGGGGAATTAAGATACACGGACAACATGCACTGTGGAAGCTATTTCACATTCAGTAAATTAGACGAGTGCGACAAATTTAAATTGCTAGGATGCAACACAGAATATTTGCTTGCGTTGACAAAAATTATAAACTTTCAATGACTTGTTTATTTGCCTTCAAAAAGGCATTTTGATTTCCAAAATTAGATTTCCTGATGGCAATCTTCATGCTGCCCCAACACGGGGGGAATAATGGCTGTCTGGCGACACACGCTGAGAAAAACCGCGCTGCTCTTGAGACGTGGTGACCAACCACAGGGCTAGTGCTGCTGCTAAGGAAGGACGACTTGTCGCTGTCTAGAACTATTATGAGCGGCTCCGGCTGAAACAGGCTCTTATATAGGGATGAAAATAGGAATGAATTATTTTTCGTAGGTGGTGGAATGACATAACTTGAAAAATATGTGTGACTTCATTCCGGCTCAGAGCGATCATTTGATAAGCTCCACCTCTTTTTTCAGTTTCTAAAGTTTTCCCTCAGTTTCGTAGCACGGATGCACAAAAATGATTTCTTGTCGAACCGGACCGATAGCACTCTCATTGAAGCAACAAAATAACATGTTTTGTGTCGTGTTGCGCAGCTTCGTTGAAGAAAATGTTCCCTTCCCCGTGTCGCATGTAAGCAGATTATTGCGTTCAGTAGACAGTAGATAGTGCATCCAGCGAATAAACACCGATGGTGCTCTCACACACGCAACGGTTTTAACCCGTATTTTATTGCGGTTTGTAACATCAAGCGATTTCGTTTGCTCGCTGTTGCGTGTTGCATCATGTTGCAACTTTGCAGCTGGGAGACGACGAAATTCTGTTTATGCTGATTGATTGAATCGTCTTCATATTAGCTCTGCATAGTCGAACTAACTGCTTTTGTGAATGCGTTCTAACAGGGCAGTTTATTATTCAATGTTGGTTACGCTGATCGCAGCCTTTGCGCTGCCCCTACAGTGGGGAGTTTACTAAATAAAGTAAAAATTAGACAACTACAACAGAATTTGATTGCATCCCGCACAGAATGTCTGCTTGTGTTGATGCCAGAAAATTATTAACCTTCAATTATTTTTTTATTTTCCTTAAAAAAAGCATTTTGCTGTTCAAAATCGGTTGCTAATTACAACCTTTGAGCTGCCCTAACATTGGGGGAACTAAGATACACGGACAACATGCACTGTGGAAGCTATTTCACATTCAGTAAATTAGACGGGTGCGACAAATTTAAATTGCTAGGATGCAACACAGAATATTTGCTTGCGTTGACAAAAATTATAAACTTTCAATGACTTGTTTATTTGCCTTCAAAAAGGCATTTTGATTTCCAAAATTGGATTTCCTGATGGCAATCTTCATGCTGCCCCAACACGGGGGGAATAATGGCTGTCTGGCGACACACGCTGAGAAAAACCGCGCTGCTCCTGAGACGTGGTGACCAACCACAGGGCTAGTGCTGCTGCTAAGGAAGGACGACTGCTGTTGTCGCTGTCTAGAACTATTATGAGCGGCTCCGGCTGAAACAGGCTCTTATATAGGCCAAATACCATGTTTTCAATTGCAAGGTATATGATTCTGTCGACCGTGCTTGGGAAGCAAGCATATAACGACCAATCAGAGGTCGAATTTATCGTTTTGACAAGGCTCGACTATTTTCAATAGTACAATAGTGTGATTAATGAAATTATAATTATCTTATTTTGGGAAGAATCTTAGAAGATTTTCCAATCTATTGCTGCAAGAACGAAGGAAATCCATCGAATACTAACCGATTTATTGGCATTTGAAATTGGACATATTTTTCACTTTTTTCGGTTTTAGATTTTCATTTCACATCCCTATGTAGCCGAACTTCCTGAGAGAAGTATTCTACTTCAAAACACATATCGGTCTGCGGTATTATGAAGTACGCACAGTATATTTTACATTTAGAACGGATATCCCGGCTAAATGTTTGATCAAGGCATGTTCCTCCGAGAGTGGTGCTCGCATGAGGCCAAGTCCACACAGAGACACTTTCTTATGAAGACGTTGAATTCTATATTATGTATCTCCGCGATATTGATATTAAAGTCACCGGGGACAATGATAGACGCAGATTTCACTCCAAGAATTATTCCACGTTTCACTGAGTGCTGTGCAGCTAAATTCTGGACCTTTGCTGGCATCAATAAAACGCATGCAGTTTCATGGATTCATCTGCCGTCAACGATTTGAAATAAACCCCACAAACTTGCTACCCTCGAACATCGATTGGCCAAAAAGATACCAGGAAGCTCTATGTGCAGACATTTCAACAAAGTTGAGCATTTTGATGCTGACCTTATTTAGCAGGGAATGATCTAGGAATTCTTCCTGCAGCTTCACGAGGCCATACTCCGCGAAGTACGCGGCATTAAAATGCTCGTAAAATATTATCTAGAGATCCATGTTTAATTAATGGACGCTGGAAAGCCACAGGTTTAACGTATTTGTCCACAGCTTTGTCATGGATCTTATGACCAGAACGGTCGAGCGGATGACGTCGAAGTAGTAGCTATGTATATATTGGCAGTTGTCTAGAAATAACGAAAAAACGTATCGAAACTTTTGGTCTCCGAGACACCTCGAATCTTGTTAGCTCATTTCTTCACTGGTTTCTAGTCCGTAACCTGCAGGAAGTTCTTTAGCATTAGAATTTTTGTTACATCCATGGGCCAGTAAGGAATATTGAAATGGCAACAATAACTCGTTCAAAGCATGTAAAAGTATGTTTATGCACCTGGTTGGATCAGTATGAACAGAACGGACAAAACAACTGATTCAATCAAACAGAGACTGTCGACTAGTTAAACTGTAGCGGGCATGTTCTCTGATACCATTTGATTGTCTGCGCGACCCTTCCTTTTCGTGAAATTTCTCGAAATGGCTTAATTCGAAAAGATGAGAAGCTTAGAATCTTCGAAGAATAAGGCCATCCGATGCGAAAGAACTCAAGCATACGTTTATCCTCTCCTATTTTTCTTTTTTCTCTGAAATTATATCTTCTTGACAGGATAAGTTACTCTTCTAATAAAACTGACCAGAAAAACATAGTTTTTAAACCCTCCCAAAGAAAAACAATGGTAATATTGGCAGGATGAACGAGGTTCGGTAAAGAAGTGCAGTAGCAAGGCGTAAAAGGAACTGTAAGAACATATTTTAGAGGACAGCATTTCTTCCTTAGTGAAGTTTGAAATTGTTAAGACAATTTTCGGATATATAATAATATAAAATCAAATATAGTCTGTAGATTAACCTTCGTGTTTCTTTCACGAAAATCCATATTTTCTACCAGCAATCGTATGTTATTCACTCTGTAATCAATGAGAAAAATATATAGCACCGTCAATCTGAACGACTTTTAGCCCTCATCCACAAAGGCGCCATTCCTAGACGATGCGTAATCATCGATGACAATAAATATTTTCCAGCCGATAAATCAATCGCTTCCGAATCAAATTGGTTCCGTTCGTTTACGAACAGTACATTTCTCTAAATTGTTGTTCTCCGAATGTTTTCTGTCGTTTCTGTCGACTAGCAAGGGGATTCCTCATCAGTGAGGCATCGAACACGTAAACCGCAGCAGTAGTATCGATAGGAAGCTGACCGCTGGCAATCGCAAACCCGTACCACAAAATCCGTCATCCGTCACGCGTCGTTTGATCGCACTAACCTTACGAGAGATATAGGCTTTACGACGCGGCTGTCTCTACCCGTTGCAGCCGTACACATCGTTTTGCGGTTTCTCATTCGATATGGACCCTTTGTGCACCGGATGTCACTCGAAATTGACCGCAAGATTCCTATTCACTGCAATGACATAATTGATAGATTGTCTTGTCCCGTATCGTCCGGTTGTTGTCCCTTCGAGTTGCCATGATAATAATGTAGTGTAAGCTTTTACAGGAGTCTGTGGAGGGTAAAGAACAGTTTTTACCCTATAATCGAAAAAAACACAACTGGAATCATATGTTTATGCTTATCTTAATAATTTTGTTCATTATTTCCTTCAAACTCTGAAAATCTACCGAGTTTCAACACTGTTCAAACTTCAACCAAACCACAACAAGACAAGTGACATTTCCAGTTCGTTCACGGTGCACCCCCGGAACCGGGGACGGCACAGCTGCCATGGTGTGGAATTGTCTCCGAGCGTCTACAAGTAAAACAAAATTACCATTAGCTTCTCGTTCGCACTAGTCCTGCTGCCATTTACCGCTGGATGACAGGTCCCCTTCCGATACATTTAATTGCTAAACATTTATGCACTCCCCCGTGCGGTCGCTCTGTGTTGGCAGAAAGTGGGCACCCTCTTTTCTCGAGAGCGCAGGATGAAACATGCGATCAACTCCGCTGCGGCACAACTGGCGGTTTCGCCGTTTCCCGTAGGGAGTCAATACGGAAGGGACTGACTGACCTAGCGTCAAATTAAATAATTGATCGACTGCATACAATTTACAACGCAGCACCACCATTGATGATCAGGAATAGATAGGTTGGCGAAATAAAAAAATTGAACGGATGTGGATAATTTCCCATTTCACTTACTCTTAACAATAGACATAACCATTTTTATCCTTCAAGCAAGGAAGAAACTTGGTTCCCCTGTTTTCATGAATGGGACATAAAAAGTTTGTCTAGGGGTTCAGCAGAGCTACCATAAGGATAAGTGCTACATCTCCTTCCGTATTAAAAGAGGGATATTAGATAATGACCAAAAATATGAAACATATTCACCGCAGTCTGAGGTTGGCTAAATTTAAACCACACTTTTAGCTGTGATTTTTTCCCTCTCCATAGTTCATCATGCTGACTTTGATGGTTCGTAAAAGTGCATTTTCATTGGTTAGCCAAAGAAGTGGAATTGCAAAACAACTCGACCGCTCGCTCTTCGGGGTAGATAAAGCAAAAATACGGAATCATAAAAAAACGCAATTGGTCCTCTCTGGAAGAATGGGCAAGAAGATAACAAAGCGGCAGTGCTTAGGCAGTGCGGAAGGTGCGGTTCGCTGGCTCGAAAGTGCACTTTATGCTGATGCATTTTATCGGTTTATTACGGGTGCTCCGAAACCGCGCCGCAAACGGATTGCTGTGCAATAAAATCACTCCCGGAGTAAACCCGCCGCCCGAGCCGAAGTTCGGAAATGAAAACAAAAACCAAAATATCTTTTACAATCGGAGGGCGGTTGTGTTGTCGATTTTCTAAAAGTGATTGTTATGCTATTTTATGGTTCACTTAATAAATGCGGCGAGGAGCAGCTTTTAGTGCAGCCGAGTCTGAGTGGCGGGAGGGGCAATAAAATGCTGTGAAAATAAATACGCAGTGAAAAGTATCCGGCTGATGGCTGATGTGCCAATGCAGTACTTTTTTTTTTGTTCGATGAACATGTAATAGATTCAATAAAATCATCTTTTTCTGGTTGATATTAGAATTAATTTTTGGGAGTTATATAGAAAATTAGATAATTGGTATTGGTATTCAGATTTTTTGATGTTTTAGAAATAATGTATCAATTTTGAATATTTCATACGACGTGTGTTGAGGACACTAGAGGATTATTTTTCCGATGCATTTTTGTTTCAACATTTTCTCGTTTTATATCTATTAAATATACATTCACAGATATAGATTTTTTCATATTGATAATTCATAGTATTTCCGAAATTTTTCTGATAAATACTTCTTTCATGTACATTGATTGAGAGTATTGCATAAAACCTATGTCTGGCTTGATTTTACAATGAATGTGCGAATAATATGAAATTCAGGTAAAAAGTATCTGCAATTGTTATAATTTTTTATTAAGAAGATTGTGTTTTCTCAAAAAACTAAATCAAAATTTTAAGTAATCCACCTGCCAGCTAAAATTACTAGGGACTCCATCATCTTTCATTTCCGCTCACGAACATCCAAATCGGAAATTGTGACTGGTGTGAAACATTCAATGATTTTAAAAATTTAAGGGTCTGGATCCAACTTCTTTTCAGTTTTGGTTTGAATCTGATACAAGGAAATGAGATCAGCAAACATATTTATCTATTTGAACTAATATAAAACAAAGTTTTTGAAAGAATGGCTTCCGAATTCTTTAAGCAGACAATACAAAACTGAAAAAGGAAAGTAATGTTCACGGTCAGTTTTTATATCATCTGAAAGATCTACATTTTCTGAGTAAAACGTGATTTAAAGTTTTTTTTCTATCGTTGTCCTTCGCTTTTTAAATCAAGATTTAAAACTACTCGAAATCTGCTCGAAATCGTTACAATGACAGTTCGCCTGTCATTGTAGCGATTTGGAGCGAATTTTAATTCTTTATTTAAAAATCGAAGGGTAATAATAAAAAGTATTAAAATATCACGTTTTTCTCAGAAATTTACACTCTTTCAGATGATGCAGGTCGGACTCGATTATCCGGAACATCAAAAATATTTTCATTCCGGATAATCGAGTTTTCCGAATAATCTAATCACACAAAAAATACTGAAATTTTGCGATTAACGAACATAAAATAAATATTTTTTTCTTCATTTACTTGTATGATGCAGGGGCGTAACCAGAAGTTATTTCTGAGGCAGAAAGGGGTTAAATCTTGGGAAACAAAAATAATAAATTGGATATTGATTATTTTCACTTAATTCGAACCTGTCCCAAACATGCCGGAAGTGACTTAAATGGTAACAAATATGCCAGAAGGGATGGTAAAGACAAAATTTCGGAATAAAAATTGAAAACGGACACCAAAAAATAAAATTCCGGATAATCGAGTCTAAAATTCCGGATAGTCGAGTTTCCGGATAATAGAGTCTCCAGATAATCGAGTCCGACCTGTATATAAAAATCGGAAATCCGTGAATAGCTACACAACCCAATTGCAGAAATATAGATAAACAAGTAACATTAAAACGCACAAATTGTTCTCAGGTTAAGTGAGAATGTCCAAAAAATTATTAATCCATTATCCATTAAAACTTCTTTTTTTTTTTATAGAATTCAAAAATTTGCTATACTTCTTAAAGAGAAAGAAAAAGAGAAAGAGAAAGAGAAAGAGAAAGAGAAAGAGAAAGAGAAAAAGAAAGAGGAAGAGAAAGAGAAAGAGAAAAAGAAAGAGAAAGAGAAAGAGAAAGAGAAAGAGAAAGAGAAAGAGAAAAAGAAAGAGAAAGAGAAAGAGAAAGAGAAAGAGAAAGAGAAAGAGAAAGAGAAACAGAAACAGAAAGAGAAAGAGAAAGAGAAAGAGAAAGAGAAAGAGAAAGAGAAAGAAAAAGAGAAAGAGAAACAGAAAGAGAAAGAGAAAGAGAAACAGAAAGAGAAAGAGAAAGAGAAAGAGAAAGAGAAAGAGAAAGAGAAAGAGAAAGAGAAAGAGAAAGAGAAAAAGAAAGAGAAAGAGAAAGGGAAAGAAAAGGCGAAAAAGAAAGGGTAAAGAAAACGGAAAGGGCAAAAGAAAAGGAAAGGGAAAGGGAAAGGGAAAGGGAAAGGGAAAGGGAAAGGGAAAGGGAAAGGGAAAGGGAAAGGGAAAGGGAAAGGGAAAGGGAAAGGGAAAGGGAAAGGGAAAGGGAAAGGGAAAGGGAAAGGGAAAGGGAAAGGGAAAGGGAAAGGGAAAGGGAAAGGGAAAGGGAAAGGGAAAGGGAAAGGGAAAGGGAAAGGTAAAGGGAAAGGGAAAGGGAAAGGGGAATGAATTGAAAGCGAAGGAGAAAACGAGCGATATTGCTTCCTAATTAAAAATTTTTGATAATGTCAATCAATTGAAATAAAAAACTAAAATAATTTGTGAAGTTAACAGAACGTGTAAGAGAGAAAAAAATATTGGAGAAGAAATAGAAAAAAATATTGGAGAAGAAATAGAAAAAAATAGAGAGAAAGATAAAGACGGATATAGAAAGGAGAAACAGAACCAGAACCAGTAACAGAAACAAAAATAGAAACAGAAACAGTAACAGAAACAGAAACAGAAACAGAAACAGAAACAGAAACAGAAACAGAAACAGAAACAGAAACGGAAACAGAAACAGAAACAGAAACAGAAACGGAAACAGAAACAGAAACAGAAACAGAAACAGAAACAGAAACAGAAACAGAAACAGAAACAGAAACAGAAACAAAAACAGGAACAGAAACAGAAACAGAAACAGAAACAGAAACAGAAACAGAAACAGAAACAGAAACAGAAACAGAAACAGAAACAGAAACAGAAACAGAAACAGAAACAGAAACAGAAACAGAAACAGAAACAGAAACAGAAACAGAAACAGAAACAGAAACAGAAACAGAAACAGAAACAGAAACAGAAACAGAAACAGAAACAGAAACAGAAACAGAAACAGAAACAGAAACAGAAACAGAAACAGAAACAGAAACAGGAACAGAAACAGAAACAGAAACAGAAACAGAAACAGAAACAGAAACAGAAACAGAAACAGAAACAGAAACAGAAACAGAAACAGAAACAGAAAAAGAACAGAAACAAAAACAAAAACAGAAACAGGAACAGGAACAGAACAAGAAAATTTCTAATAAAAAATCAAGAATACAAAAGAAAACGTGAAAAACATGATAATTAAAAAGAAAAAGAGTGAAAATAAGAGTAAGAATAACATAAATTGGGAGAAAAAGAATACAAAAAAAGAAAGAGAAAAAGGAAGCGAAAGGGGAAGAAAAAGAGGAAAAAAGTGAAATAAATAAAGAGAGAAAAACATATTTAAACAAGAAAAAGAAAATGTTTAAAAGAAAAGATAAAAAAGGTAGAAAAAAAAGGGAAAGAGAAAGAAATATGAAAAGAAAAGGAGAAAACGATTAAAAGAAAAGGAAGATAAAAAAGAAAGGAAATAGAGAAAAGAACAAACGACAGAAACATAAAGAAAAGAGAATAGAAGAAAAAGAAAAAAAAATACAATTCAAATGAGAAATAAAAAAACGAGAACAAGAGAGAAAAAGAGAAACAGAGAAGAAGAGGGAAAGAACAAGGAGGATAATGAGAAAAAGAAAGAGAACAGGAAGCGAAAAAAGAAATAGAAAATGAAATCGAAAATAAATTCCTTCTTGAGCAAATAATTAGAATAGGTTGTTTCCACTGCTGCAGTTCACATGAGAAATGATGATGGTTATATGTGGCAACCGAAAAACGTATCTGCGGCCGACATATGAGGATATTCGATCTTTTGGTAGTAGAATCATATGGAAAGGTAACCTGTTCTCATTATTCATGGGAAAGTGAAAAAATTAAACGAGAAAAAGAAACAGAAAAACAAAAAAAAAATAAAAGAAAAGAAAAAGAATGATAAAGGAAAAGAAAAGAAAAAAACAATGAAAATGAAAATGAAAAAGAAAAAGAAAAAGAAAAAGAAAAAGAAAAAGAAAAAGAAAAATAAGGAAATGAAAAGTTATTTCAAAAGAAAAAGGAGGCAAGAAAAGAGAAAAATAAAAAATAAAAACAAACAAAAGTAAGATAAAGAAAAAGAGAAAACAGTGAAGTAGAAAAAAAAGGAAAAATAAAAAGGGAAACAAAACTTAAAGATAACGACGGGGAAAATTTGAAAAAGAAACCAAAACTGGGAAAGAAAATAATAGAACAAAAATTGAATAAGGAAAAGAAAAGGAAATAAATATAAAGAGATAGAGAAAAAATCTTAGCAGAGAAGAAAAAAAGTGGAAAATATAAAGGATAAAGAGAAAAAGAAAGCTGAAAAAACAGAAACATAATTAGAAACAGAAAAAGAAAAATGAAAAGCAAATAAAAAAAGTAGAACGAAAAATAAACCGAGAAAGAGAAGGAAAATATACAAGTCAAGAGATCGAAGAGAAAGAAAAAGAGAAAGAGGAAGAGAATGAAGATGAGAGTGAGGATGAGGAAGAGGAAGATGAAGAGAAAGACAAACTGAAAGAGAAAGACGAATAGAATTAGAAAAAGAAGAAAAGTGGAAAGCGGATTTTAAAGCGAAGGAGAAATCCACATATGCTGCTAGTAATCGGGAAGCTTTTATAATGCTAATAAGTTGAAATTTGCGAAGAACAATCAATACGATAACTACTTACTTGGATAAAATACATATACCACTGTTGGAGAAAAGTGAACAAAAAAATGCACTAGAGTTCAAACTACAAAAAATGAAACATTAGCTTCTAACCCGTGTTTCCTGTGAAATTTGGTACCCATAGCTGCCTCGAAGTCTTGAGAGATTTTATTGACATTTTTTCCGTAAAAGTAATTACTCTGCAGCTCTTAGACACACTTCCGAGGCGGCTAGGAGCACCAAAATTCATAAAACGATTGAAAAATTAAAATCTTTCATTTTTCCAGTTTGAGCTCTAGGGAAAAATCTTTGTGTAAAAGTGTTATCTATTATAAAAACTTGCTGTTGAACTAGAATATAGTACAGGTCGGACT